>NW_024081341.1:0-103672 GCF_003009895.1 Hyaena hyaena
CACACACACACACACACACACACACACACACACACACACACACACACGTCTTTGGGCCTTACCCTCATCACATCTGAGGACCAAAAACATTTGGGACGATGAGTGCTGATGAGCCCAGCAATAAACGCACACACCATTTATTATTTGTAGTTCAATACTTTTTTCTTTTAATTCATACTGTACTTCCATGGCTCTAGCTACTTTACATTAAGATTTGGCTGGGAAGCCGTGTATGGTTTCTAGGTAATAGCAGTTAAGTTTTCAGACCTTGCGCACAGCGCCAGGCAAAGTACAGTTATAGATCCAAATACAGATGGCCAGACAACTCGACTGCAATCAACCTGTGTTCTTTCCCATTTATGGCCCAGTGCAGGTGTTGGGGGCTGCCCCTCTGCCTCACCCCACTCCACCCCTTGTCAGGATTGTCCAGGGGCCACTATGGCCTCTGACCCATCCTCCCCACCTTCAAGTCTAGGCTGAGTGGGGGGAAAAGCACCATGGGTTTGGGAAGATGATCTGGTCCATGCAGAGAGTGGTCTGGCCCTAGAGTGCAGGATAGGGAAACGTGGGGAGCCACACACTACCGTTGGCAAATATGGCTGCTTTTGTTACGCCATCAATGCACGTGGCATCCAAGCCCATGGCCAACTCCCCAGACAGCCAGCTGTCTTGCCTGGAGCAGAGGCCGCCATTTTGCTTCTATAGTGTCTCACTGTGTCGAGAGAAGCCAAGGGGACCAAGGGCAGAGATGACAGTATTCTTTATATGTCAAGCTTTCACATGTCGGGTAGATCATCTGGAATCAGCTCCTCTTGGCAGGCAAGGTGCTTCTCGCCAGCAGCCAAGGCTCCAATTCAGGCTCCCAGGCCTGCTGAGGACCTCAAGTCACAACAGAAAACAATGCCCAAGACCCCTGAGCTGTCATACAAAACACCAAGACAGGGAGCTGGCTGGGCCCACTGCAGCCATGGCTAGAGCAGGAGTGAGGTAACAAGGCTGGGCAGAGAGGTGGGGAGGGAGCTCTCTACACCTTGTGCAAATCCCTGCTCCACATCAGGGAAGCAGGGGCGTTAAAAGACGGCCTTCCAGAGAAACGCTCCACTCGGACCCAAAAATGCATCTTCTGGAAGAAAACATAGAGGTGGAGGGAGTGGGGCCAGCCTGCTGGAGGCTAGTGGATGAGGGTCAAGGATGTCAAGTGATGGATGGGATGATTGTCCCACAGCCTAGAGACAAGGGGCAGGGGAGGAGAGAGTCAGGAAGCCAGGTTCTCAAGTTTCCTACTGGAGTAGGTGGTGGGGTCCGGGGTGTGAGGAGGGAGACCACAGCCCTCCTGCTTGGGGGCCCTAAGGAGGAAGGGCTGGCTTTGGCTGCCCTGCAGAGCATAGTATGGCACAGAAATCATCCTTCTGGGCCCACAGATAGTCCAGAAAGATTCTCCCCCTGGTCCTTTCTCCAAGATTTCACCCCAGAAATGCTGCTCACAAATGATTTAGACATGGCCCAAGCTTGGGTCAGGGACACAGAGAGAAGCCATTTCCAGCAAAGCATTCCTCTTTGAGGTTTCTTGATTCCCCTGACCCTTCCCGAAGCCCAAGATTCTTAGGGTCAGTGCTCTAAGGCAACCCAAGGATTTTAGCCAAAGCTTCACAATTAATCTGAACCCCAGCAAGGTTTGGATTGAGTCAAAAGAGAAGTGCTAGGGCCAGGAATGGCTTCTCTCCAGAGTTTCTTCTAGCAAGGAGGAGGTAGGATGGACAGATGAAAGGCTTCATAGTCTAGAGATGAAAGATGAGCTCAATCCAAGATGGTGCCCTTCTTGCCATTATCCTCCTCCTAGCTTAGAGAAAGTCCCTTCCCAAACTAAGACTAAGCCAACAAAGGAGGAAACACCCTCCTAGGTTAATACTGGGAAATACGACAAACCTGATCGTCCTCTCCCTATCTCACTAGGCCTCCCTAGTCCTGCCAGCCCATGAAGAAGAAAGTTTAACTACCCTGGATTTCTTGGGAACCCTGATGCTGTCCTACGACTCCTCTAAACCCCAGGGAAAGTCTAGCCCAGAATGCTGGTTCTCTTCAGGCAGAGCACCTTCCACATTTGACAGCCCTGCCCTGCCGGTCTCTGACCCAGCCTCTAAGACGATGGCTAGCTAGAACCTACCTTTGAGACAGTCTAGCCTACCTCCTTTCCTGTTACAAATGAGGATACTGATGTTCAGAGAGGGGAATGGACTTGTCCAAGAGCTGAACCAGGACTCAGGCCCAGGTCTCAGGACTCAGCCCAGTGCCCTTATAGACAGCTTCACCATGCTAGACTTGCTGCCCTTGTCTCTGGGAGGTGAAAGAGGGAGAGAGGAGTTACAGACCTGAGTGGGTTCTCCAAGGCCAATCTTAATTCCTTCAAGTACACTGCAGTGGAAGTACAGACCCTGTAGCCGTTTTCCATCTGGTTAGAAACTCTGCAAAATCTCTGAGTGTAAGCTTTCAACTGTTACCACAGGAATCCTCACGGAAAAACTCCCATGTGACCAGAGTTCTTCCAGGAACTAAAAAAAAAAAAAAGCACTGGCTGGAAGAAATAACATAAAGGGTGGTAGTTCTGAAGCTCCCAGCTACAAGCAAAGGTGCTGAGTTTGAGCTGCAATGTTATGTATCAGTTTCACTCCCAGACTCCTCTGAAAGGGTAAGATACATCCCTTCTCTTTGACAGGCTAATGAATAAGGGGGGAAAGCTTTTGCTTGGGAGTGAACGAGGGGGTTGGGCTTTCTCCTGGTATGAAAGTTTAAAACATTATTAGACCAGAGAGTGCCCATCAGAGATCCATGGTCCTAGGGAGGAGGCAGGCCGAGGGACGCTGCCCGTGTGGAGACACTGTCTTCTGGGCTCTCTTCCCCTGGAAATCATGATGATTCCTTGGACATACTAAATGCTTCCCTCCCTGTCACCTATGCCTCCCTGGAATGGCCAAAGAGGTAAAGGAAAAGCCAAACAACTGTGTAGCCAGGCCCACTTGTATTATGTTACTCCCAGCAGAGAATCCTTTTAAGGATTCCACCCCAATGGTTTCACCACGGGACCTTCAACAACTAAATGGATTTAAATAAATATTTATGGAATAAATTAGAGAATTTACCATGTTTGCTTTCAAAAGTTTCTGAGACTAATTCTGGCTTCTGGCCATTGCAACAGGAAAATTTCTAGCAGTCTGTACTGTTCCTCCTTCTCTGGCCCGCGGCCCACGAGCCCGGACCCTCACCAGTGTATCTCCCATTCAAAGTCCTGGACAGGAATGAGTGGTGACCCACAGGCCTGGGGGCCCCCTGCACCCTTCCCAAGGATTACGTTCAACTCCATCCCTCACATCTCCTTTTCTAGAGGAGGGATATCAATTCAAGTTGATTCTGGGGAGGTTTCTCAGCCTACTCCCCTAAGGCGTGTATCTTTTTGTCTTCTCATCCTGCCCTTAGGGCAATACTAGGGCCATATTCTCGGTAAAAAGTCAAAAACTTGTCTTTAATTGTGAAAGTGGGATGCTCCGGCCATTCCAAAAGAACACAGCTTGCTCTTCTTTGGGGCTACATCAGTGAGAAACCCTTCCTTGCCTTCTGCCCCTTGCATCAAGAGGCCCATTAGAATAACGAGCAATCTGGAAGAAGCTTCCTTGTCAAACTGGTAGTCCTTTCCTGACGGAGGGCCGTGATGGGCTGGTAGGATCCCTCTGGTCATTATATGTTAGAACAGCAGTTAGTGAATCAAAAATGGTCATGGTGCCTTGAAGGGCCCAATAAGGTCAGACAGAGGTCAGATAAACTCACAAGTACTAGTGAACCAGCTCCAAAATGGTCCTGGATGACTCACTTTCCCAACCGAAGGTCTTCTTTCTCCTCCTTAGTGTGCTCACACCTCCCTGGTGCCAGAGACCAGAGAAGGCTTTGCCCCCTTTACCAGAACTCGCGTTAAGTCTGAGAAACAGGATTTGGAATGGCCTCCACAGGGCAGACACTCAATCAGGCCTTTTCCTGCACAAATGCATGCACCTTTACCAAATGTATTCCTTCCAAAACCCTACATCTCCTTCCTTGTGCAGAACATCTCCCCATGTCTCCCTTGACTAAAGTTCGCTCTTCCCTTAAATGATGCTGGCAGCCAAGTGAGCGGCTAGATGTTGGTGCTCACTACTTACACAGCATTCCGTGTGAACCCACAATCCATACACTGTGAGGGCTCTCACTCTCCCAAACCCTGGATGTCCCTAGGACACCCTAATTCGTCCCAGAAATCAAACGGACAGTTCAAAGTGAAGGAATTAGAGCCACAGGCCCGCCTTGCTTATAACCACTTAAAAAGGGGTTTAACAAGATCAAAAATGCTCCATCCTGGCTAATAAACAACGTGTGCTCTTAGGGCACAGAGAAAAAATAGGACTTTAGGCACTAAAAAGTGACACTTCACCCAGAACCAGCCTGGGAGAAGACCAGAGAGAAGGGGGGTGGGAAGGTAAGAAATTCCCAGCCCTTATTGGGACCACACCCTACGCGGGTTAGGGGGAAGGTGCAGGGGTGATGGAGAACAGCCTTCAGAACACATGCCCCCCAGGGGAGCCTTCAGCTACAAAGCCCAATCACACAGGCAGGCGCTGCCTCCCCAGCCCTCCAACCCTCCCCCCGCTGGGGCGTGGCGTCAGCAGGAAGGGGCGTGGCCTCAGGTGGCAGAGTTTAGATTGGGCTCCTGCCCTGGATGCTTCCTGTTCACAAGAGAGCACCTGGGGAAGCATGGGGTAGGGAAGAAAAGATTCTCTTTTATTTTGGAAACAAATCAAAAGAGGATTGGGGAATGAAGCACCTTAAGCAATGCCCCCTTGAGACTTCGAGACCCCAGGGTCTTCACAGGCATAACTTTGGCTCAACAACATTTCCCTTCTCAGAGCCAAGAATGGCCAGCGAGGGAAAGGGTTGGGGGTGGGGGGAGGGATGGGGAGGAGGAGGATCAGGGGAGGTCGGTGCTGAGAGGTGGTCCCTGCCCTCCTCGGCCCCTCCGCCGGCCAGCACAGGAGGCCGCCCCGCTCCTTCTCCCTGGTACATAGGCATTAACTCTTTTTAAAATCTGTATATAATATATATATATTTATATTCTGTATATATATATTTATATATATATATTTATATGGTCTATGTACACATATTGCACAGGCCTCTTGCAGCCACCCCTGCGCCTGCCTGGTCAGTGATAGCGGCTCCTCTTCTCCTCGCTTTCTGATGTGTAGTCACGGGACCTGATGCCGTTCTGAAGATTGATGAGAGAGTCTTTCATCTGTAAGACAGGGAACCCCACCCAGCACCCCGTTGGTGCCCTCAGTGGGCTTCTCCGACTGGCAGCACCCACCATGCCCACCTAGCGCTGGTCCCCTATCAGGCCAGCAAGTTCAAGAGAGCCGGGCTCCTAAGACAAGGTAGGACGTGGTCTCAGGAAGAAAGGGGTCAGCCCATCTGGCACTGGGAATCCCCTAGGGTGAGGTTCCCCATGTCTCACTATCTCACTGATTTGTAGTCTTTGTGTTGCTGAATTAAGAATTCCCTCAGGGTTGGGGCGCCTTGGTGGCTCAGTCAGCTAAGCAGCCACTCTTGGCTTCAGCTCAGGTCATGCTCTCATGGTTTGTGGGTTTGAGCCCCACATAGGGCTCCGTGCTGAGTGTGGAGCCTGTGTGGGATTCTCTCCCCCCCCCCCTTTGCCCCTGCTCTGCTCTCTCTGTCTCTCTCTCAAAAAATTAAAAAAAAAAAAAAAAGAATTCCCTCAGGGTGCTCAGGTCATGATCTCACAGTTCGTGAGTTTGAGTCCTGTGGGCTCTGTGCTGACAGCTCAAAGCCTGGAGCCTGTTTCAGATTCTGTGTCTCCCTCTCTCTCTACTCCTCCCCGACTCACGCTTTCTGTCTCCTCTCTCAAAAATAAACATAAAAAAAAAAAAATTCCCTCAAAGCATTCAATTGCTATAAGGAACCACACTAGGCTGTCTTCTACTCACTGGATTTGGTTTCCCCATTGACTCTGAATATTCTGTATTTCTACCTTTGTACATTTTGCCACGTTGTCCTCTCTGCCCCTCCCCCGCCCAGGGCTCAGTGTCTCTTGCCTGTTCCAGCCTCACCCATTGTAAGGCTCAGAACAAATCCAAACTTTCTCTGGTGCATAATCCTCTTTCTTATTCCTGGCCACCCATAAGCCACTCCCTAGGACTCTGTACCCAGAGGAGCCCTCTGTAATCTCTGTAATCGCTTTGTTTCATGTGTGTTTGGACAGCAGTATAAACCCTGGGTGTCAAGCAGAGAACTGACAGCTAAGCAGGCTTCTAGCTGTACCCGTATCCCCGAATGAACCTTGACTGAATTTCTTCTTAACCTCCTTTAAGAAATAGGCACACTGGGGCGCCTGGGTGGCTCATTTGGTTAAGCGTCTGACTTCGGCTCAGGTCATGATTTCACATTTTGTGGGTTCGAGCCCCGCGTCAGGCTCTGTGCTGACAGCTAGCTCAGAGCCTGGAGTCTGCTTCAGATTCTGTGTCTCCTTCACTCTCTGACCCTCCTCTGCTCACGCCCTCTCTCTCTCTCTTAGAAATAAATAAAACATTAAAAAAAAAGAGAGAGAAAGAGGCACACTAACAATGGTTAGGTCAGCAGCAGGACCTAACTGATCTGTCCTACGACAACACATTTAAATACGGTCCCTCAATAAGCCTCTCTATGACCACACCATACAGTTAACGTTTTGTGGCACACAGTCATGGATTTTCAGATTCTCTGTGGTCTCTCTGCCTAATCTACAGCTTTCTTCTCTCTGGTTCTTCTGTACCCCCTCTGCTCCTTGGGGATGAGGAGCTTGTTATTAAATCTTTTCGAAGCTACTTAAAATAATTTTTTTTACATTTATTTATTATTTATGGAGAGAGAGAAACAGCACGCGAATTGGGGGAGGGGCAGAGAGAGAAGGAGACACAGGATCTGAAGCAGGCTCCAGGCTCTGAGCTGTCAGCACAGAGCCCAATGCGGGGCCCGAACCCACAAACGTGAGATCACGACCTGAGCTAAAGTCGGATGCTCAACCGACTGAACCACCCAGGCGCCCCTAGAAGCTACTTTTAAAGGGACTGAAACAAAACACCTATCCTATTTTCCTCACCCCTGTCTTTTCTTCTCCTGGGCATATCTTTAATTCAGTCAACTCTTCTTGATAGGCTAAGTCTTCCGAAACCTCTGCTATACTGTTTACCCTTAAAAAAAAAAAACAACAACACCTCATGGCTCTAAGCCTAAACATGATACCCCCAACACACCTTCAACTGGATCCTGAGAGCTGCATTAAAACTCTCTCTCCTTAATTTAGAGCGAAGACCATACTATAAAGGGGAAACAGGATTTACTATTAAGGAATGCCTCCCGTGGGCCATCAAATCCTGACAGCAATTTCATGAAGTTACAATTATAATCATTTTATAAATGAAGAAACTGTAAGTCAGTAGTATTAAATCCCTTACTCAAGGTCTAGTTGGTGGCAAGTTTGGGATTCCACCTCAAGTCTGGCTGGCCACCAGACATAAGGAACTCCTTCGGAACAGACATTTTAATGGAACAAGACAAATCCTTAGTCTCCTATCTTCTTAGTTCTCTTGCAGACCAAAGGTAGCTTCCTGGTGTCCTGGGAACTATGTGGGAGTTTTGTATAAGATGTTAACTTCTTCTGGGGGAAGGAAGATGTTCCCACCTTTGATAAAACTACACTTATTACTGGTTTTGCTCCAGAATAGTTTTCAGAAACAGATGTGTCTACTTTTTGGAAGGAATACAGGCACCTGTACCAGAAGGTGTTATGGAAAGATGACTTAGTTCAACAACTATCTTCCCAAATAGCAGTGTAGCAGTGCAGCCTCTGGGGAAGAATGATGTATTGGGGGTTGTGTGTTGCTGTGTGTGTTGGGGGGGGGGGAGTTGGCACACATCAAAAGGAACTAGAAAATTCTCTGGGAAGACAAATCTTTGTGAAATGGGGGTTCTGTCTTTAAATGCCTATCAGATGGCTTTGTTATCAAAAAGAACAAACAAACAAACAAAAAAAACACAACAAAAACAAAAACCAAAAAACCCAAAAAGATTAGTCCTTCTATCCAAGCTACAACTTTCCTTGCTATTATTTGGGGCAGTGCACCTGGATTTCCAACAGTCCATTCCAGGGTGGCTTTAAAACCAGAACAATGGATGGGCCAGGGGAAGAATGCATAGGAGAGTGAGGTCCGGTGGGCAGTGATGGGGATGGTGATCTTTCCCAGAGCACAGGGAAGGAGCTCCATCTCCGCAAGATGCGGCAAGGAGAGAAGGTAGGGCCATCTCACCTGGTCAAGAAGCATCACTGAGGATTTGATGATCTCCCTCCATTTTTGGAGCTCAGTATCGTGGTACTTTTGTTGGGACTCCAAGAGCTGGGCCCATTCTGTCTGAGACTGGGGTAACCTGTGGGGTAGAAGAAGGGGTACCCTGGCAGCTGGAGTTATGCTCAGTGGACTCTGCTGTGCTCCCAGACCCCTAGAGGACAGAGAGTCACATCAGGAGGACTGCTTTGTCCTCCATTCAATCCCCCTGCTTCCCCTGTGCTCCCGATCAGAAGCAGACTAAAGCCATGGGACAGTTTTCATAGCTTGCTTATGGGTGCATCCCAAAGGGTTACCCACTGGCCAAGGGCGGCAGGGCCATCCCAAAGAGACTGGGCAGCCGGAGCTGGGGCATGGTACCGGGTGGGGTGAACGTGGTGGCAAAGGAAAGAGGCAAGGGTTACCTTTCTTGGAGCCTCAGACCCTGCCAGGCAGTGAGGGTCTGGGTGGTGTATTCCAACATCCAGAGTTTGTAGAAGAGCATCAAGTTAAGGATAACCAGCAGCACCAGACTAGGGAAGAGACATGGGTGGGGGAGGGGGAAGCAACAGCCATGAGATGCCATCCAAGAATGCATGTTCCCTCTAAAAGCCAGGGATGTCCCCCACCCCAGAGGCAGCTGCTGTCCTTGACCACTGGTCACCTGAAGCATTGCAGTGAGTGAGTGAGGCAGAGGGATGCAGCAAGGGTGGCGGGGGCGAGAGAGAAACACTCATCTGGAGGGGCCAGGACACAGCAAGAGAGCCATGGGGAGGTAAGTGGGTGAAGGCATTGGGAAAGAGAGACACGCGAGAGGCACCCAGAGTCTGGGTGCCTGGGGGAAGAGGTAAGATGGAGAGGAAAAGAGATGAAGGGTAAAGGAAGTGATCAGAGAGCCAGTACCTGAAACAGATCCTAATGGGAGCAAGGAGGAAAAACGGGGAGGAGGCAGAGGTTAGAACGGACCAGTGTGGGGGAGGGGAGCGCTGCACGGTAACCAAGCCAGAGAGCGAGTGAGAGTCCGGGGAAAGGAGACACTGGAAGCGAGCATCCACGCATGAGGAGACCCAGCAAGCAAGGAGCCAAAGAGAGCAACTGCAAACAGATCTGTGGTGATGCATCGCGGCAAGTCCTCCTACCCGCCCAACTTGAGGCACTACAGAAGGTAAAACTGAGGAATATCTGCCCGATCTGCCTTACAGGTGTTAGCAGGATGCCCGAAAGAGGGCCATCTCCTTCTAGCACCTGCTCAGTCCCAGGTGGGGTTGCGAGGCCCCCCATCTGGGCCAGAACTGGTCAGAGACAGGGAGGTGGTAAGGAGGACCTGGGGGGAACACAGAACCACCGTGAGAGTGGAGACATTCTCTTGGTTTTTTTTTGGTGTCAGTGGCTGCCATAAGATCATCGAAGGACACAGGTCACTGAACAGAGAGACTGAAGACCTGGGTAGCAAGGGGACCGAGAGACACACGTGGAGCTGGGTACAATCTTGGTTCCCCACTTCAAGGTTCTTAACTTCTGATGAAGTTCCCTGGCTTCTCTGAGCCCCCTAACCTCAACAGGGGCGGTGCCTACCCTGCTGGGGGTGTGACGTACATGGGCTGAAGTGGACATAAAGCACCCTGCACACAGGAAGCCCTCACGATGGGAGGTTTTATCGTTAGAGGAAGCACAGGCCCAGATCGGAATTCACACAGGAAAAGGGAAGATGGCATCCCGGGGAAGACAGAGTGAGGGATTGAGAAGGACCAACAAAGAAAATCCTACACATACACTGTGTGTGTGTATGAGAGAGATACTGTGCTGTTCTCTGTATGGAAGGCAGTATTCCTGGAGCTGCAATTTATGTTGCAAATCCCCGACCCTATTTAGCTGTGTTCTCAGGGCTCTGTGAGTTCTCCAGAAAAATCTCTAAATTTTGTGTTGACTCTTCCTATCATCTTTAATTGTATCAGCACATGCCAGAGGAGCTCTCAATGCCCACCTCTTCAGCACGTGCTGCACCCAATCTCAGCTCCTGCACTTCGGGTCTGTGTTTATAACCTTGCCTGTGCTCAGTGAAGGTCCAGGGAAACCCCTGCATGCCGAGGGAGGGCCCAGCAGTGGTCTCAACAGAGAAAAGGGGAGGGAGAGCCGAGTTGCCTAGAGGCAGGCGGATGGTGGCTCGGGCCTGCCAGACGCACGATGGTCTTTGCTGTGCAGGTCCATTCCACACGCACAGTCAGCAGACCCTCCACCTGCCTCCGCCTGGGCCCTCTGGTGATGAAAGATGAGGTCCGATTATCCCAAACTAACAAAAGCCCTAAAGTTAGTTAATGCCATGCTGACTGACTCAGGAGAGCAGGCCTACTTAAATAAGTCAACATGCAGAAAAGGCTCCAACAGAGAACTTACCTGAAGTCAAAATTTTCTATCTACCAAACCCAACAAGGAGAGATTTAACAGAACAGCAGGAATCACATCAAATGGATGATGCTAAAATGTGAATTTTACTGATCTTATAGTTGTCTCTGCATTTGATTTTTTTTAAGTTTATTTACTTATTTTGAGAGAGAGAGAGAAGGAGAGAGCACACAGGGGAGGGACAGAGAAAAATGGAGAAAATCCCAAGAATCTCGCGTTGTCAGTGCAGAGCCTGACACAGGGCTCCAATTCACAAACCACAAGACCACGTCCTGAGCTGAAACCAAGAGATGGCTGCTTAACTGACTTAGCCACCCAGACACACCCCTGCATTTGATTTTGTAGGCATAACTTGGCTTCTTAGGCCATTCTCAGAAGAATTTTCCATCTGTTTTTTGGTTACGTACTCAGGTAAGGTTAGTGGAGGGCCTGCCTCACCTTCCTTACGGGCCCGTCGGCCTTCAATGGTGCCTGGCCTTGTCTGCGGTCCTGCTCTCTCACCTGCCGCGGTCTTCAGACGGTCTAGTCCTCACGCGCGGCTTTCACGCTAGTACTGACTAAGCTAGCTGCGGCTGCCCATGCTTCTCTGCTCGCTCCAGGTCCGCGTCAGCGAGTACCTGTCCCCTGCACCTGGATATAATGTCCAGCCACTCAAGACACACCCGGAACAAAGCGTCCTCTGACAGTGCTGCTCTGAGTTCTGTTCCAGACGCCGCCATCCACAGGTGCTCGCTGCCTTCATTCCTCTTCTTGGGCTCCCCGATGGCTAAAGCGTCTTCACCCCACAGGCCCTGTCAGCCCCAGCCTCACCTGCTGGACAGTCACGCTCACCTATGTCACTGCCACTTATTCTGACTGGTCTGCCCGCCTCCAGCCCTTCCTTCTCTAGGCGTCCCTGCATGGCTGTCATGGTGGCTTTTTAAAATAAATGCAAAAGCGGGCGCCTGGGTAGCTCAGCCGGTTAGCGTCTGACTCTTGATTTTAGCTCAGGTCATGATCTCACGGTTGTGGGATTAGCCCCATATCGGGCCCCATGCTGACAGTGCGGAGGCTACTGGGGGTTCTCCCTCCTGCTCTCCCTGCCCCTCCCCTGCTTGCTCGCTCTCTCTCTCTGAAAATAAACAAACATTTCAAAAAAAGGTCAAAACGAACCACGTAACTCCAGGGCCTCCCCAGTGCTCCCTGATGGCTGGGCTGTGTCCCTGCTTCTGCCCTTCTGAGAACACTTTCATGGAGGTGTGAAGGAGTGGGGAGAGAGGTCACAGGAGGAAGATCTGGTGGCAGGCTAGTGCCCGATGCATGGCTGGCAGAGTCCAGCTCCCCTGCCACTCACCAGCTGTGCCCCCACAGCTCACCGCACAGCCCACCCCCTCAGGAAAGGTGGGGGCGGGGGCGGCGGCTGACCCCAGCACCAGAGCAGGTCTGTACTCCGCTGTCGCAGGCACTCCGCGCGTGGGGATACAGGGGCGTCCTGCGCGGGCTGTGGGCTTACTGAACTGCAGACAGCTGTGCTCACCCTCCCTACACCTGCATTCTCTCCACACCCTCTCTCCCTGCCCAGAATTCTTCTGTGAAGGAGCCTCCCGTTTTATAACATTACGGCGTTATCATAAATTATTTACGTGAATACGAGCATATACCTTTCTGGGCTGTACTCATTGATTTTGTCTGGCTCTCCCGCCAGAGTCGGGGGGGGGGCCATGAGTGCACGGCCCTTGCACCTGGCACCCAGCAGAGTCCTAGGACATCCCTCCCAAATGAACGAATGGGCTCCGAAGGTGCTGAGTAGCATCTCTATGTTAGCATTTCTCCAACGGTGAGCCAATTCTGAATTTCCTGTCTGTCCTACCCCCTCGAAACTGATGCAGCATCCCCTTCTCAACCCCGCAGGCCTAGCTTAGAGCAAATGCTAAATACAACAGAAAAAAAGAAGCAAGAGGCAAGGAATGACGGACAGAGCGACTGATCTGAAGGGAGAAGCCTAGAGGACAAAGAAAAGGCAGGGCAGCGGTCGGGGGTGCCCATACGCCTGAGGGGTCAGCAGGGGAAGGGCGGGTAGGGGCTGAGCCTGGATCCCTTACACGCAGCTGATAACCAGCAGCAGCTTGGACACGCTCTGCAGGTGGAAGCCGTTAGGGGTGTCCTCGGGGACATGCCGTGTCTGCGTGGAACCTGTGGGGGAGAGTAAAGACGCCGTCACCATTGTGGCACTCAAGTCCGCTGGCTGCCGTGACAGCGGTCACGCACAGAACTTCCGGGGATGGCACCGCGACGGGCATAGACACACCCATCCTCCACAAACGTACAAGAGAAGCCCCTCAAGGACAAGGTGTGGGGTGGGTCCGGTCACATGGACATCAGTGTCACCAAACAAATGGAAACTCCAGAGCCTTCTGTAGCTGGGATACACAGGGGTGGGACAAAGTGCCCGCAGCTTAGTCGTGGTCAGGTGACAGCACCAGGCGGGGACTAGAGCCTGTGGCAGCTCTAGCTTTGTCCGTAATTGGCTATGTGATGCCAGACAAGTCTCCATGCCCGTCTGAGACTCCGTTTATTCAAACGCCGAGCTGGTCAGAAATCCTACATAATCACCTAAGGTCGGAGGTGCTCTGGTTGGGGGCTCAGGGGAGGGACACGGAAGGCTGGCTCTCTCTTCCTGTCCTGTGCCCATTGTGAGGAATGCCCATGGCTGAGCAAAGCAAAGCCTGAACAACACCGGATAAGCCGTCTCCAAGGCTTCTTGTGGCTGCAGTTCGCCTGAGTGAAGACATGAGGCTGTGCAGGCTGGATGGGAAGGGAGAGACAGGTCAAGGGAGCCCAATGTCTGCTAAGGCAGGTCCTCAGTGGGCCTGTGAGGACCGGGGTGGCTGCCTTGGACTCCCTGACATTCATGTTACGAGGTCATCTCTGACCTCTGAGCTGTGGCTTCTCCCTGGTGCATCTGCCCTAAATTTGGAGGCTGCACATTTGAGTCAATCAACATAGCCATGGGGTTCAGGTCACGTCTGTTCAGCAGACCCCACATGTGGGTTCAGCAGGGACTGAGGACATTAAAGGGCAAAGGGAAATGGGCACAGGATCTGAGGGCTGAAACTTAATGGGTCATGTGCAAATCACATACTATCTACACCCAAGGATGCAAAATGACTGTGGATGTGTATACTTTGGCCTGGGCATGTGGCTCTAGCTCAAAGCCCTAAGCCACACCCCTGCCCCCCGACCCCATTCCCACCTGGCCCGCACCTGCCACATGTTTGATCCTGTGGCCCACATCTTCATCAGTGGGTGTGGTGACCGGGCTCATCACCTCTTCCAGATGAGGCACGCGCAGGTGGGCATGGGGCCGCTTCCTCCTCCGGACCGTCGGGGCCTTGCTGGCCTTTTCTTTGGGAGACTGTCTGTGCATCTCAGCCAGGTAGGTGCTCTCCGTTTTGGTCAGCTCGCTCTCTGTCAGAGACAAAAGGCCGTCTGCCTGTGCCTCCAGCTTGACATGCTGGCCTCCAGAAACAGCTGTCTGTTCCTAGCTGAGAACTATCTTCCCATACCATATTCCGAGGACACTGAACGTGAGGGCAGGGGTCCCTCGGGGATGGCAATGAGCCTCAGGAAGCTGGGACCCAGCCTCACCCAAACCCCTCTTCTGGGTTGCTCACCATCATGCAGACCTAGGTCCCCAACATCTGCACCCTCATACACGCAACTTGGAGCATACTTCATTTCCTAACGGAAGCATTCGCAGTTACTTCTCTCCATAACTCATTTACCACCAGGGTGATTGGATGGGAAAGTCACGGGTCCCCCAGGGGTGGTCACAGGTCCCATACAAGTTATAGGCAGAGCCTCTTGGAAAATGCACACGTTCACGTACATCCTGTATCCAATTTCTGGGGCGGACTTAGGGACCCCGTGACACCCCTTCACCATCTCGGTCTGCCCCCTCACTCTGCATGTCTCCCGGTCCTCTGACTGGTGGCTGCCGGATGCAGTTTGAGCAGCACCAATGGCTACAGCGTGTGCTCACCCAGGTGGCGGAAGTAGTCCTCCAGCCCACTCCAGAAGTTCTTCTCGATGAAGGTCTTCACTAACCCCCAGGGCTGTTTTCGATAACGCAGCTCTGTGGAAACCCTGAGGAAAAAGCCAGAAATGTGATCAGCCATTTCCTGGGGTAGTCCCTCCTCTGCTGCATAAAGGGAAATTCAAGTTCAAGTCCGAAGTGGCTTCACGCTTGCAATGCACTTTACGAGGTGAGAAGTCCCTTCCCACCACACCCACCACACTATGTGGTCTCCTTGGCCACCTTTGGAGACAATGGGAGTTCTAGACTAGTCTAGCAGACCACAGGCTAATGACAGAGCTCCTGACTCCAAGACCAAGGTTCTTTTGTGACACCAGCTGCCTCCTCCAGATGGTGCCAGCCAGCTAGCCATGGGGGTCCTTTTCTCCTTCTGCAGAGACTTTCAAGTCCAAAGCAGGCTCTAGGGTTCCATCATTCCCACCTTTAAGAGAGTGATCTGCTACTGTCCCTGGCTCCTGCCTCTCTACTCCACCATGACCTTGCCACCTCTTGCTTTTTTCCAAGTTCTCTTTCCCAGTCACAGGTCTCTGCTTGCGTATCAGCCCCTTCCTCTCCTACACAGCAGATCTAAAACAGGGCTCCCAATTTTTAAATGTTTTTATTTATTTTTTGAGGGGGGGAGAGAGAGAGTGTGTGTGTGTGTGAGCAGGGGAGGGACAGAGACAGAGACACAGAATCTGAAGCAGGCTCCAGGCTCTGAGGTGTCAGCACAGAGCCCGATGCGGGGCTCAAACTCAAACTGTGAGATCATGACCTGAACTGAAGTTGGATGCTCAACCAAATGAACCACCCAGGTATCTCCAGGGCTCCCATTTTTTAAATGTTTATTTTGAGAGAGAGAGAGAGACAGACAGAGAGTGTGAGCAGGGGAGGGGCAGAGAAAGAGAGAGGGAGAGAGAGAGGGAGAGAGAGGGAGACAGGGAGAGAGGAAGAGAGGGAGGGAGAGAGAGAGAGATTCATTCCTAAGCAGGCTCCAAGCTGTTAGCACAGAGCCCAACACAGGGCTCGATCCCACGAACTGTGAGATCACAACCTGAGCTGAAATCAAGAGCTGAACACTTAACTGACTGAGCCACCTGGGTGCCCCTATGCTCCCATTTTTAAGGCTGCCTGCCCTGCTCTCCCCCATCCTCAGGGACACCCTGGCCTGATGGGAGCATGCCTATGCTCGCGAGCCACCCCACCCTGTCACCCACCAAGTGTTCAGGGGGTTACAGGTGGGTGCCTAACTGCAGAGGTTGATCTGAGGCCAACAAGCTGCCTCTGTGTGACATCTAATCACAAAACTCTCCAAAGAAGCTGGGAGTGAGAAGCCTAGACACTGAGCAGAGGAACGACGGCAGGGATGGGAGGGAGCAAGGGGAGGGAGGGTAACACAGCAAGGAAGGAGGGAGGCGTGGACCAACGCAGACAGCAGCAGATACGCCCCCAATTTTTAAAGAGGATGAGAAAGAGGCAGGCCCCTTTGAGATGCAGGTGTGCAGACCTTCCCGATTCCCGAGAGGGCTCTCTGGAGCTTTTCACCAAACGCCCGTTTTATTGCTACTGCAGGGGTGGGGACATCGTGCACCCCAGGGACTTCCCGGGAACCCACTCAGGCCCTTCAGGTGCCGCACCTGAGTCGACTCTTGTTCCGAGCCACGCGGGTGAGAGTGTAGCGATTGATGGTGTAGAAGTAGTCGTGGTAGGGCACGTCGTGCGTGAGGACCTCGGCGTCTATCACGTAACATTCACTCTCCTGGCTCGCCTTGTACATGGTCTGTGGGGAGACGGGGTCCAGCGGACAACACTAAAGAGACGCGAGGTGGGAAAGGCGCCTCCCTCCCTCTTCTCCCCTGCCCACTGCCAACTTCTGGATGGAGGACCCAGAAGCACTGGAGGTGGGAACATGTTGGGTGTTCCTGCCTCGGGGCTAAACAATGCTTGCAACCCAGAAACTTCTTCCTGGCGTCTAGCCCTGATCCGTCAGGACAGAGCAGAGGCTCTTCCTGCCGCTCTTCCGTGCCCCTGCCCTCAACTTACCTGCGTCTCCCTGACAGTGGCAGTTTTAGGAGCCAGAGGGTTGGTGAGCGTGATGGTGTAGAGAATCACTCGGCTCTGGTTGCCATTCTCTTCCTTCTTCCATGGATGGAAGATGATATCTGAGGGTGGAGAAGAGCCGTGGGGTGAGGGAGCGAAAGAGGCATGCCCTTGCCATATCCGAATTTCCCCTCCAAGTGAACTCTGGACTGTACTAACTGCCGACTGACCCCCAAAAGGAAGCCAATGGGAGCCTGAGGCCCGGGGAGGAGGAGGGGAGGAGGGGGAGTCGAAGCAGAAAGAGGCTCATTGTAGCATTGCCGAAATTCTACCCAGGGTTCCAGAATGCTGATTGTTGGCGGGGCTGGGACAGGCGGTCTTGGGGCCACCTGCGGGGGTGCTGGCAACACTGGAGCCACTGTGACGGGGGCCTGGGATCCTTGGGAACAAGCCCTCTCCTCTAAGGCATGTCCTCCCCGTGCCCGCAGCATGCCCTCTCCTCCTGGCAGAGGGCTGTGCTGATGCTTAGATGCTCTTTCACAGGCTCAGATGCCCAGTAGCCCTGCTGGGCCGGAACCACATGCCTGCTGTGGGGCAGAACAGGGGTGAGAGGAGGAGAGGGAAGCACGCAGGTACAAAGGTTTGAATCCCAGCTCTGGCTCTATTTAGCTGCATGGCCCTGAGCAAAGGAGAACTGTCTGAATTCTGGTTTCTTCCTTGGTACCCCAGGGATGGCAATGCCCCCCACACACGGCAGACCCAAGGGTCACACAAGATAACATAACGTGCCTGGCACACCACAGGCGCCTGCTAGGGAATGATCGCGGCTACTCTCTGCTAGACGGTGAGCCCTGGGAGGTCTTGCCCACAGGTGAGCCTCCTGGGTCTGGCACTGAGCGCCAGGTGCCCAGAGGGTGAGCATGAAGCTACAGCACTGGAGGGAGGAGGAACCAGAAGGGCCCTGGGGGTGGTGGTGGTGGAAAGGGGGTGCCCCGGGCCATCGGGCGGCCTGGAACAGGAGGGGGCTTGGGAAGAAGAGGAAGAAGTGCGGCTGAGAGGGAAGGGATGGGAGGCGCCAGCCCTGAAAACGAAAAGACTGACCAGAGAACCGCCGCTGCTCCATGAAGTCCCGCTGGAAGGGCGAGTCAGTGAACAGCAGGTCATAGAGCTTGTCCACGCTGAAGTTGAAGACTTCATTCACGTACTGCCGGCCACTCAGGTCCTCGTAGAAGGCCTGGACTTCCCCTGCACAGAAGAGTCATGGAGAGTGAAGGCAGAGGAGCGGGCGGCCCCAGGATGCCTCCAGAGCAATTATGTCTCTGTGGCTTATGTGGGACGGGCCCCCAAGGGTCAAGGGCGGCTGGAGTGGGAGGGGTTCATGACCTTACCTCTGCCCTGTCTCCTTCACCTGCATGCACATAACTTACTCTAACTGGCATTCTATTCAGCCTTGCTTGACGAAGAGGATGAGAATGTGCCATCTGCTTTTATGTTTTCAAGGCTTCCTTCCTAATCCAGATGATCTTAGACTAGAACTCAGATCTCACTTCCTGAGCTGAACTGATAACCCCAAAGCTATCAGTTACCCAGAGTCTGTAAGTTCACCACAATGGACAACAAAAGGCATTGCAACCACAGCACAGGTTCGTTAAAGGGATGTGGATTCATCTAGAATAACCTGTTTCTATAAAAGCTTCTAAGGCTGGGCTGGTCTGGAGAGCCACGAACTCTTAACTCTTGTGAGCCCTGCTCCTTGTCCATAAGGCACTGCACTGCTTCCCCCGGGACTTGCGCACCCTTCACCTTTCTCAGGTATCTATGTGCTTCCGGGAGGACGTGCCTGATACAGGTGGGCTGCTAAAGCCCCAGCGTTCCCCTCAAGCCCTCGGCACCCCACAGTCCCTATGGAGGCTGGTATGTAACCTCAGGCAAGATGCCGCCACTCCTGGCGCCCCCATGGCTCAGAAGCATCACCAGGGGCCCACGGCTGAGTTTCCATGAATGGTGCCCCTGTTGTTTCACAGTACCCAACCTGTGCAGTCATCTGCAGCGGGCCTGCATCCTAGATGGGGTGGGCACTCCGGGTGACTGTAGGAGAAACTGTCCACAGATGTTTAAATGAGCACTGTCCACATACACTTCCTAGTCAAGCCTACCACCAACCAGTTCAGTGGATCGGCCAATTTCATGGATACTGACAATGTGGCCTCCAGAAGCAACGCACTCCCAAGCGAGGTCCTAGAAGCTCACACCACGCAGGAGAGAGGTAAGAAATATTACCTAGAAAGGCAGACTCCAGAGTCTGAGTGACCCAGCAACACCTTTCTTTGTAGCCTGGTCTAAAAACCCAGTGCTGGAGTCACTAAAGCATGTTGTTATTAAAATCTGAGTATTTCCAGGGGCTCAGTCGGTTAAGCGTCCGACTTCAGCTCATGTCAGGATCTCATGGTTCGTGAGTTCAAGCCCCGCATCGGGCTCTGTGCTGACAGCTTGGAGCCTGAGCCTACTTCGGATTCTGCGTTTCCCTCTCTGTCTCTGTGCCTCCACTGTTCGTGTTCTGTCTTTCTCTCTCTCTTCCAAAAATAAATAAACATTAAAAAAAATTTTTTTTAAAAATCTGATTATTCCCAAGAAGCAGCAGACTAGCACTTTCCTGTGACTCTACGCTGCCTTGCACTGCATCTCTACGAGGAATGAACTGCAATACAAGCCAGGTCCCCAGGGGGTACACTTAGTGACAAGACTGGATGGCAGGACAAAGCATTATCTACCGAGCAAAGAAAAGACAAATATGGAATAACAAGACTCCTACAGTGACTACCTGGAGAAATGTCTGTATGTTAATGACAAATGAACCCTTAAAAAAAACAAACAAAAAAAAAGGCTCTGTTACCCACCTGCCCTTCCACTAGAAGCCCAGACACAGACTCCTGCCTCCCTATGTGACACCCCGTTAGCCTTCAAAATGGAGTGACGAAGGGCCACTCTGCACACCCATTTTCCAATGCCCACCTTCATCGTGGGTATCAGAAGAGTCACTGAGCTCGGTGGGGATGTCCTCATTGTCATTGAAGTCCAGTGAAGGGGAGGTCACAGGTGCGATGATCTCCATCTTCTCCCCAATGATGTTGTCGATGGCGAGCTCCTTCTCCAGGGACCCGTCGCCGTCCAGCACCTCCTCCTCCAGGGGCAAGCCATCAAACTAGAGTGCAGACAAAGCTGTCACCCAACAGGAGGAAGCTGCTCTGGGTCTCCAAAGGGAGATTAGGGACCATGGGGAGCCCTCACGTTCACAGCATAGCTGCTTGAGAGCTGGGCTGGAGTCACACTCTCGGGGTCTTCCCCAGCTCCACCATGAAAGACGGGAGAACACAGTAGAAGGTTCTGCCCTTGTCTTGCTCACCATTAAAGAGCACACCAAGCCCCTGCGGTGAGCAGAGTTAGCCGTCCCTAGAGCCACGCCTCTGCCATGCAACAGCAATGTCAGCCTGCCTCTCGCTACGACCTGAGCTAAAAAGCTCAAAAGCTTCGTAAGCATTTTTAAATTTATTCTCCCCTTAGCCTTGGAAGGGAACAGACACAAGTCTTGACATTTTTAAGATAACCTCAGAGACAGAAAATGGAGATTCGGCACCAAATGAAGTATGTTTTTATTCCAAGGCCAGGTGGTCTGTCTGACCCCCAAGCCAGTGGAATAGGAGGTTCCCCTTCCTGGGAATCCTTTCGGAGAAAGGATTCTCCCACCTGCCAGCACACACCTGACACTCCCTTCATAAAGTTTCCATCCCCTCCGTAACCAAGTCTCAGAGAATAAAGGTCTTTCTGAACATATTTTTCTCTTTCACAAAGTCCAGCTACAGTGGGAAAATAAATCGGGAGTGCACTAGGAACTCAAAAACTAATTATTGAATGAATGAACAGGTAAGAGGTCTCCAGTCCTAGATTCATATAGGATTTTGACCTCAGATCAAGGCAATAAAAACAAAACAACAACAACAACAAAAAATCTGGGATAATTCTTTACAGAGGGGCTAATATGGAACAGTCTGCCAAGAGTGAAGCTCACATCATTGACCTTGGAATGGTTTTTATTTGCTCATAAGCCAAACAAATTCTTATATTCAAGATACTGAGACCCTGGCTCTGGATCCTGGGACTACGCCGTTAGAACAGAGAGCCCGTTGGCTCCAGGATGCCTCTGTGAAGAAACTGACCACAGGGTAACCAACCTCCCTTCTACCGGACCCACTCCCCAGGCCGGGGTCCTGTGGAATTAACCCAGCTAGGAAACACTGGCCTCTGGGCTGGAAGTGGAAGAAAGGTCTTCCTGGCCATACCGAGACGGGGGCTTCGCTGCTTCCTGTGGATGTCAGAGTGCTGTTGGTGATGGACTTCTTGGGAAGCTGAGGACTGGCGTCCGGCTTGGTCTCGATGCTGCTTTTGGATGAGCTGTCATTCACTTCATTCTCTTCCACGGGGATCTCCTCACAGTAGCTGAGAGAAGACACCATAAATCCCTGTGAACCTCGTTGCCAAGACCGCAAACTAGTCTAAGAGCCTCAGGTCTGTCTACCTCAGCCCCAACGATCAGCTTTCTTGTTTCTTTGCTTTGTAAATGATCTTCCTCTGAATACCACCCCCCTGCTACCCTGCTTTCCTGAAACCTTCTCCCCACCCTGCACCCCCATCCCCATGTACAATTTCTGGCTTCAAAGTCACCTTTTTTATGCACTCTCCTCAGATTTAACCATTCCTAAATATGACCATTATGTGTCTTAAACTCTTTCTTCCACTGGCATCCCATCCCATCCCAACCTGACCAGCTGAATGAAATAACCGGTCTCTGAACATACATTTTATTTCCCACACAGTGATGAGGAGGAGGCCTTGGACACGAGGGCCTTTTGGTGATAAAGCCTAGATTCTGGATCCTAATGAGTGAACTTCTTTGCCTTGGACACCAGAAGGGAAACACTCCTGGAGATAAAGGTGGGTGCCCTTGTAGGGACACTGCAGGGACGTCACTGTAGCCTTTCCCAAGGGAGGAATCATCACTGTCATCAACATCTGACTTGAACTTTACCTGTCACCTCATCTGGAGGCTTGACAACTCATGTTCACAGAGATTAGGTGATGCTGCCATGAAATGTTGGAAATTCCAGGTCTACGTACTACACAGTCAATGCTCTTTCCGGGCTTTCTACTGCTCTGTGCCTCACACACCACCAGTAAGCCTCCATCTACCTACATTCTGTCTTTCTCAACCCACTGACAGCATGAGATGCAGTGATGCTTCCCTAAAGCCTTCTTCCCTTGGCTTCTAGGACGTGAGCTCTCCTGGTGTTCCTCCTGCCTTGGCTGGATATTCTTCTGGGATTTCTTTTGCTGCTTCTCCTGGTTGAGTGTCCCCAAGCTCGGTCCCTGAACTTCTTATGTTCATTCAGCCACTTGGTGGTTTTAGCCAATCTCATGGAGATCCACTCATAATCCCCTAATTTATGTCCCTTGCCCGGACTTCCCTGGTATGCTCCACACTCACACACAAATGTCCATGTGACAGCTCCACTTGGCTTACAGTCATCTGAAACCTAACCTGCCTGATCTTCTCCCCAAATCAGGTCTATAGTACTGTCTATCTCAGCTTGGAACAACTCTAGCCTTCCGGTTGGTAAATCCAAGAAAGCCTTAAAGCCATTGGTGGTTCCTTTTCCATTGGTCAGCAAATCTGTAAAATGTATCTGGTTCCACTTTCAAAAATACATTCAGAAACTAACCACTTATTGCCATTTCTTACTGCTACCCTCCTGGCCCAAACCACCTTCACCTCTCATCTAAATGATCTAAATTATTCAAGCCTCTTAGACTGTCTGCCATTGCTCCTCCCCGATCTATTTTCAACCCAGGAGCCAGAGTGATCCTATTAAACTGTTAAGTCAGATCTTATCAATTACCTACTCAAAGCCTTCCCACGCTTCCTGTCCCACTTTGAGTGGGATCCAATCATCACGTTGGCCAAAACGCCTTCAGAATCTGGCCCGACCTCACCTCTTCCTGCTGGCGCTCTGCCTATTCTACCCACTCGTTTGCTATCCTGTCTGCCTGGGAGGGTCTCAGGTAAGCTCAGGGTTCACTCCCTCACTTCCTTCGAGGCCTACTTAGACATCATTCCCCTGGGAGGCTGTCCACATCATCCCTCTTGGAGAAGCTCCCCGGACAGCTTCCCTATGCCTTGCTCACCCCATAGTGTTGAAGTCATCATCAGGGGGCACGTAGTCCTCATCGTCACTGGTAAGGCCCAATTCATTCCCGTAGCACTGGTGAACGAAGTGCCAGAGCTCCTTGGGACACAGGGGCTGCAGTGGACAACAGAGTGACTGACCCTTCCTTCCCTGGGACCCCACTCTACACAGAGGCACTGAGTTGAGCTGGACTCCCTTGAAGGAGGGAGAAGCTGGCCACCACGCTCCCTTGCTGAAGGAAGAGGAGAGCAATGCCTCCGTGACACCTTCTTCCACCTCCTCTTCCCTTCTCCAAGCCCATCCTCAGACACCCATCTTCTGCCAAAAACATGGCTTTTAGCAGAGCCAGGAACTTGACCTGTTCCCACAACTCAGGTTTGCACGATGGGATCGACTGGCCCCTTAAGGATGGTAACTATCCATCTTTTGCTCCTACAGATGAGGTCAAGCACTGGGCGCCCAATGGAATCACAGAGCTTCTGATTTGGACTCGGTCCCTTGAGCCAGTCTCCCCAACACCGCAGAAATCTCCTTATACTCACTGTGGCCACACAGGCCCTACTGCCTCATGTCCAAGAATGAGGTGTGACCTCATAGGCACAATCCATAGATAGTTGGACAGTTCCTGTGGTTAGGAAGAAGCCTATATTCTCATAGTTCAGGGGACCTCAAAGGTCATCAAATCAGCCCTCTCTGGCTACCTGAATACTTCCTTACTTATTCTCAAGCAGAATCAGTTTGCCTATAGTTCTATATATTATTAGTTCTAGTTTCTTATTTCATGGGGTGTCTATATGTCCTCCTCAAAAGCACCATCCTAAGAAAAGTGAGCTCACTTGGGGTTCAGATTTTTGGGAAAGAGGCAATAGAATGTGGAAGAACTAAGACTGGAGGGACCATGAATGAGTCTTAAACTGGGAGGAGAGGGAGCAGGTGGGAAGGTAAGTATATGATAAAGAGGGCAGGAGAATTAAGAAAAAACAGAAACAGTCAAAATACAAAGACAGATTTTAAGTCAAAGGTAAAGAATGTTTTCCATCAATAGGTTTGATGAAGACTGAGAATTCTCCAAGCCCATCCTTTCAAGGTATGTTGGGTTTTAAAAAACAACAACAACAAACTTTTTTTGATGTTTACTTTTGAAGGCGAGAGAGACAGAGCGCAAGCAGAGGAGGGCAAAGAAAGAGGGAGACACAGATCTGAAGCAGGCTCCAGGCTCTGAGCTGTTCAGTCAGTTGAGCATCTGACTCTTGATTTTGGCCTAGGTCATGATCCTGGGGTCATGATATCGCACCCCACACTGGGCTCCATGCTAACAGCATAGAGCCTGTTTGAGATTCTCTCTCTTCCTCTTTCAAATAACATTTACAAAAAAAAAAAAAAAAAAAAAAAGCAACAGGTCCTGGCAGGATGCCATGAGCCAGGGTTCTGGTTTTCCAGCTAAGGAGAACTGCCTAGGAATAGCACAGTCGGGGCTCTCCCTGAGTGGGCAGGTGCTGGCCCTCACAGAGCCAGAGGGAGACACTTTTTTCTCCTTTATCTGGACCTCCTGCCTCCTATTCTTGGCCCTTATGTACAGCATTCACCCCAGTTGGGACCCTGGGACCCATCTGCCTCTCTGCCTCACCACATTCTCCTCTTCTCCATACACCCTTCCCTGGCCAACGCACATGGCTCAGCTTCTCTGACCACAACCAGGTCAAGGGCAATCAGCAGACATCTATTCTGTGAGAGCTTCTGCGAACCTTACGGATGTCCCTCTGTCTTATCCAGCAATGACACTGGCTGTGAACTGAAAATCCAAACGGGCCAGTGGAGGTTCAAACACATTACCGTGTTACTATTGTTGATGGCTAATTAAGGCAGAAGATCTCCACTCAAGTAAGTTACCTGGATTTAGGCCAGGGGTCTACACCTTCAAGTTAGAAGAAATTCTAAATAATAAATCCACTCAGTTTATTACTTCAGATTGTTCAGGATAGAGTCAGGGTAGATACACACATGTCATATGTGTAATTACAACCATATAACCTCTTCCCATGTCTTTCCCTGGCTTGTGGGCTGTTTCTCAAAACACCCTCCACCCTGACACCTGAGTGTGAGTTTTCTAAGGAATGTGGCCAGGATATCCCTTTTATCTGTGTCCCTTCAGTGTCCTTCAAAAATTTTTTTATGTTTATTTTTTTTTGGAGAAAGAGAGAAACACAGAGTGAGAGTGGGGGAGGGTCAGAGACAGGGGGAGACACAGAATCTGAAACAGGCTCCAGGTTCCGAGCTGTCAGCACAGAGCCCGACGTGGGGCTCGAACTCACGAACTGTCTGCATGACCTGAGCTGAAGTTGGCCACTTAACCGACTGAGCCACCCAGGCGTCCCCCTCAGTGTCCTTCAGACACTCAAGTAGTCAAACCTGTGGCTGTATTAGCCCCATTTTCCTATTTTCTGTATTTTTGATGCTCTGGTATCTGAGGCCCTGCTGACTGGGGAGGGGATGTTCCTCTCAGGGTTAGGTACTTCCTGAAGATAGAAAACCACGTGCCCGAGGGGCATCTTTCGCATGTGACTGACCAATCTGAAGTCAACACCACCTTCTTTTCCAGCTCTGACAGTCCAGGCCAGTACTAGACGGTCTTATGTACTCCTGGGACAGGTACCAGGCAGCTAGGGACAGTCTCTGTGCCCCGAGGCCGGATGGAATTATTCAAACTAGCTAATCCTCAACCTGTTGGCCTGCTTACCCTGCCTCACCCATTCCTTCCTGCAAAAACCACCATCCAAGCTCTTGTATGCTTTCCCCCTGGCTCGCTCTGCCTCCTGACCGACGCCGGCACCTCCCCATGTGTCTCTGCATGGTGTGACAGGCCTCTGCCTCTAGGTGCCTGTGAATATAAAAACTGATTCCTTCGTAATAGTCACCTCCACCCCTGTGGGTTGCACCATTCCTGATGAAAACACATCCTGGCACATTTTACATCAGTGGAGTCCAGGAAGGCCTCGCTGCAGACAGCAATGAGGCTGTTCACATACCACCATCTGGGGGAGAATACAGAACTCACCCCAAGTCTGGGGGGCTTCCGGAACCACATGGGCTTCTCTGAAGCTAGCCAACATCCCCAGGAAGAGTGATCTCTCCATGGGGCCTTCACCCCAGGGGAAAGAACTTTCTGGTGGATGTGCATCCTGAGGCTGAAGGAAGGGCTGGGCGGCACTTACCTTTTCAAGGAGTGCATTCTGCCAGAGCCGGAACATCATCATATAAGTCCTATCCCGGGCCCCAAATGAAGTGAAAAAGTGCTAGATCGGAGGAGAAAAATAGCAAGAAATATCTGCTAAGACTCCTAGTGTGATGGATGGAGGGGATAGGGTGCTTCACCCTTTTAAAAACAAGCTGCTGGCTTCATCGCCAAATGCTACTGACTCAGTTATCCGTGACTGTGACACCAAGGTGTTCTAGTGATGGGAAGGAATCCTGTGTTCCTGGGATTCCTAAGCCCTCACTGTCACCAAGTCCTTGATTAGCCCATGCCTTCCTCGGTGCTTCTCTCTGGTTTGAGGTTTTCACCTCCATAAAACAACTTCCTTCACCTACCGACTAGAACTGGGTTATTAAGTGGTGAGCTGTGAACTGGCCCTTGGGAAGGAGAAGACAAACCCACTAACCTCACTCTTTCAGCTACTAATTCAACAAGTAATTAAACACAGTATGTGCTGGGTGCGATTTTACACATTTAGGGTACAGCAATCAGAATAGGGAAGGACTCCTGCTCTTGCTGTGTTTACACATTAGCAGCGACCCTGTACAACACGCGGGAGGGAAATGACAGAAAACCAGACGGTACTGAACACGATCTGGCTGGTTCACAAATGGTGCTGCTTCGTTTTTACCACACAAAAGCCTTGGAAAATAAATGTGACTGCAAATACCTAACAGGCTGATGGGGATGAGGGGACTTCTGGAATCACAAAGCTGATTTGTGTGAAAAAACAGAATTCAAACCAAAGATTATCCGATCCCAAAATCTCATGGTTGATTCCCTTGAAATGCCCGAGTCAAAGGGCATGGTGCACCTGTGTTTCGCAGAAGCCTGGTCCACCCCTAGCCCTGAAGGGGTGAAGCTGTCAGTCTTCAGGCTCTGGGTAAAGATCAAAGAGCACAGTGTTTTCTCTGCCCTGAATGTTGCCTACCACATCTTCCCCATACTTATGTGCTCAATCCATTTCCTACCAGACATCACTCCTTGTGATGAGCTACGTGGATACATAATAACATCTTACATTTGTACAGCGCTTTACAATTTAGTGTTTCCAAATATGTTATAGGAATGGCTGGCTCCATTTTATACATGAGAAAACTTAGATTGAGAAAGGTGACGATTTAACACACCTATGGTTACGGGACTCAATTCAAGCATTCTGGCTCCAAGTCCAACGTTCAGCCATTCCATCTTCACCCCTGCCCAGAATCCAAACACCCTGATCCAGTGCAGGTGACTCCACAATCTGCGTCACCTGAGCATCACTCGCCACCATCCTACTGGCCTCCATATTCATGCAACTGAGGGGCAGAAGTGGGGGGCCTGGGGACAGGGGCAGCGGGGAGTAGAAAGTCCAAGGTCAGATTCCACTTACCTTTTCTGAGTCAGTGCAAACTTGGATGGCATTGGGAATGAGGCGAGCTGTTTTTTCTTTAGTCATGGAGCAGATGTCTTTCAAACGGACGGTCAGCTGGCACCCCCACAGGGAAGGGAGAATGGATAATAAGCAAGAGGAAACATTAGTGGAGTCGGCAATGAGCATTCATATGCTATCAGTTCAGAGAGAGGAGATCAGATCTCAGTCTACATATTTCTAAACCTAGAAGGGCCCTCCTCCTCGGAGATATCTGCTTTCATCCCCTACTTCACAGAGGCCACATGGCAAGGTAGTGGCTGAGCCTTGCCTAGAGCCCAAGGGTGCCTCAGCTCCCGGTCCAGGGAGACTTCTTTCTCAAGTCTATAAAGTCTGATTAACGTGCAGAGGCCTCATCACTACTATCACTTATAGAAACAGAACACTGGCACTAGATTGAACCATAAAAGTCACCCACTTTATTTCATAAGGTGAGGAAACAGAGAAAAGAACAAAGGACCAGCCTAGTAACACACAGCTCACTAGGTGGAGAACTCGAATAATGGACAAGGCAGTTCTGAGTGCCAAGGCCAATGCTCCTTTTACTCAACCATCCTACTCCTTGCAGAATACTTCACTGCATTTGCCAAAAGCAAATGCTCCCACACTCTCTTCCACATCCAAGAGGGAGGGAGGGAGCAGAAGACACAGTAGAGGACATCTATCCCTCAAGACTTGGGCAAGTACTTTTAGGAATTAGGCAAAGGTGTGGCTGGAGCACGAAGTCAACAAAAAGGGGGCAAGTGGGGGCAGCTTGGTCACAGCCAAGGGGATAGCCCCGGAGGCAAGCCCCAGGTCTTTACCAGAGTTTCCCAGCGGAAGATGTTGCTATAGAAGCAGATCCAATTTTCAGAGAGGTAGAGTCGGCCCTGAAGGAGAATGTCTCTTTGGAGTGCACATGAGTAATCTGTGGTAGAAGAGGGTCAGAGAGCTTAGAGACGGGAAGCGTCTTTAGCAAACCACTAGAATTAGGCATGCCCGCCCTCGACCAGCACTGGGGGAACCCGAGTGCCCACCACTCACTAGGCTCACTAGATGGGTGAGACACTTGAACTAGTGTATCTCATGTGACGTGAAATATCACCCGGATTCTGCCTAGAGGCAGAGCAATGGATAAGATGGCGGAGGGGGGCAAGAACGTCAGAGGTAGAAAAGGCCTTGGGGTGCCTGGTTGGTTCCATCGGTTAAGTGTCCCGCTCTTGACTTCAGCTCAGGTCATGATCTCATGATTCGTGAGATCAAGCCCTGTGTGGGGCTCTGCATGGACAGCATGGAGCCCACTTGGGATTCTCTCTCTCTCTCTGCCCCTCCCCTGCTTGTGCTCGCTCTCTCACAAAATAAATAAACACTAAAAAAAAAGAAAAACAAAAGACCAATAAAAGTCAACTAACACCCCCTCCCCCCCACAGTTACGCCAACCCTTCACTGCTGGGCTGTCTATGGAGGTTAAGAATGGCAGTGACTCCTTCCAGGTCAGGCTTTCTGTCGAGGCCACCACACACATGGTGTTTAGCCCTGAGCCCCAACCACTGGGGTCAGCGCTCTGGACATCTTCTCTCCCTGCTCCCAGACTGATGTTCTCACTTGGGTTGGCTTTTATGTGGGGGGGCCTCAAGACAGAAGCAGCCTGAGTGCTGTCCTTGGCACTCCCAGACTTCCTTCTTGCCCCCTGCCCTCCACTCCTAGGTCTCCCATCTCACCGACAATGAGGCGCTCCGTGTCCGGAAGTTGCTTAAAGAGCTTTCTGAAGTCTTCATTTCTCTGCTTGTAAGTTGGGCTTAATACCTGCACGACAATGGCCAAGGTTAGCGGGATGCTTCCAGGTTCTGCGGGGCTGGGGAGGCAGATGCAGGAAGAGCACCTGCTTGCATGCTTAAGAGGCAAAGAGGAGGCCTTGTTATCCTACAGACCCTATGTGGCCAGCTTAGGCCAAGAGAGCTTTGGTATGTATGGAGAAAATGCCGTGGAGAGAATTTGCCACTGCAAAAGGGTTTGTACCCAGTGACCATCAATGCAAAAACGTCAAACACAATAAGAAGGGCCCACATTACATCCCAGGAAGGGAAAGGAAGGAGGGACACATCCAGGTAGCTTCCTGGGACCCACCATGAGAACTATTGCTGTCCTGCCTACCAGCATGAAGTACCACCTTGACAATGAATCAGGGGCCCAGAAGGGCTCCCCCAGCCCCACCCCCCGCAGAACCCAGAATAGGACGGTACTCAGTGCATCCCTCAGAAGAAGTGGTTATCATGACTAACAGAGCAAGTTACTTGGCAGTGCATGAAATTCACGACTAGAAAAAAAAATCAAAACGTAAGATGACGACAATGTGACATGTCAATCATATCTCAGTAAAACGGGGGGTGGGGGGAGGGAGGGAGAAGAACTGCACTTTACCAAGACTGGATTTTTAAAAAATCTAGTACTAGAATAAGCACACAGGTAGAGAATTTAAAAGCACATCTGGCAACTAGAGGCACCCAACCTTCATTCCCTCCCCACCCTTTACAAGACTATCTACTCCAACCCTTACATTACTGGCGAGGAAACAAAGGCCAGAGAGGAGACGCCTCCCCAAGGCTCCTCCAGCTGGTCAGGGGCAGCTTTCTGGATTCCTGATCCTGAGCTCCCATTACCTGTGCCACCAGATGACCCTGAGCCTACCTAGCTTTTTGGGTGCTTCAGTGCAGACTTATATGCATAAACTGCCTTAGCAAATCCTCCTTGGAAATTCCATCAGCCAGTTCAATAGACAGAAATCCTTATCTTTCCAAGCTTACAATCTAAAAAAAAAAAAAAAAAAAAAGGCAGCATATGCTGTAGATGAAAGTTACCCGAGGATGAAGGCAGGTGCACGACCCAGGAAGAACCACGCATCGCGACAGAGAAACATGTGTACTCCAACCAGGAGGTTCACTGACCTACTTAGGCCAGGAGCGCACATCTGCATACAGACTGTCCCGCTGATAATGACGGATAGGGCTCAGACATTTATACTCTCTCACCCACTTCCCTGGGAATCCACTGACATACAGCTGTGGCGACAATGACATGCCCTTTAGACTGTTCATTTTTGGCTTTCTGTGGAGCTCGCTGGCCTGCGAGCAAACTCAGGCTGTGGCCTGAGCACATTCAGAGCCTGGACTTGACTATCTGAGCTAAGTGGCCCAATGGCTTTTGGGCTAGTGGGAACAGGAATATCACAGAAAGTTGGAGGAGACAGAACGACATGACTTCAGTTTGGGGAAGATTTCCAAAAGAGCTCCGCCCCCCCAGGCAATGCTATGCCATAGAAGCCCAAACTTCAAAAATCACCTGCCATGTGTTTGAACCCAGCAGCAGGGCCATTGGGAGTGAGTATCTAGAAGCCAACCTCTCCTGTGGCTGGAAAAGATCTCCAAATACAACACTCCTCTGGCCCATATGTTAGCTCCAAATCGATACTGAGATATCCAATCTGACTGGCCACCTGGCCTTACAGGACAGAGCGGGCACGCTGAAAACCCTGGCTTGACCACCTGATCACCATTAGGTTCCTCATTAAATCTAACTGACCTTTTTTTAAGTTTATTCATCTATTTTGAGAGAGAGAATGCACAAGCTCACCACGAGTGGGGAAGGGGCAGGGAGAGACAGAGACAGAGCGAGAGGGAGAGAGAGAATCCCAATCAGGCTCCATGCTGTCAGTGTGGAGCCGGGAGCAGGTTCAAACTCACGAACCATGAGATAATGACCAAAATTAAAGAGTCTGAACCTACCAGATGCCCTCCCTCGAGCTATAGTTCAGCTAACACGAAAAGAGTTATTACCATGCACCAAGCATTGTCATTAGCCCTTCACATATGTCATTTCACTTGACCACAGACTGTTTTCATGATTCCCATTGCACACACTAGGAGTCGAGGCACATAGAGGACAGGCAAGTTGTCCAGAGTATGTGGTTAAGCAGGGGGAGAAGACAGCATGAACCCAGGTGGTCTGACCCAGAGCTGGTTGGAGTCACTGCTCCACGTTGCCTCAGGGTGTCCGACAGGTCAGCCCAGCAGAGCACACTCGCTTGTGGATGAGACGTTCACCTGCTTTGGGGTCCCTGCTGGCCTTTCATGCCCACAAGGGGGTCTTTTTGCCCAGGGGTGTGGTAATAAAGTTTCAGTTTTTCTTTTAAAAAAATTTTTTAGCGTTTATTTTTGAAAGAGAGAGAGAGAGAGAGAACATGAGTAGGGGAGGGGCAGGGAGAGGGAGGCACAGAATCTGAAGCAGGCTCCAGGCTCTGAGCTGTCAGCACAGAGCCCAACGCAGGGCTCGAACTCACGAACCAGAAGATCATGACCTGAGCCAAAGTTGGACACTTAACTGACTGAGCCACCCAGGTGCCCCTACAGTTTCAGTTTTTCAAGGTGAAAGGGTTCTGGAACTTGGTGGCAGAACAGTGCAAATGCACTTAATGCTATTGAATGGAGAAGTACTTAAGATGGTCGGTTTTATGGTCCTTACCATAACTAACTGGTTTTAAATGAATGCACCAATCAAGCAGCTTTTCGTTTAGGACATTCTACTATCAGTCCAAGGACCAGCTTACCCGAGGCCCCAAGCCCCCTTCAGGTAGGTGTAACCAGGCACCAGGCATCCAGTTACCTGAAGCCTGGAAGTGTTCCTATTCCTAATGGGCTTTCCCCATTGCTCCCTTACCCTGGCTTCCCTCACATCCACTGGGAACTCAAGACATTTTCCAGAGGTGCGTAGTGCATGGCATCGGGCCATAATCTCCAAATCGAACCTCTGGCAGATGGAGGGAACTACTCCTCCCTTCTCCTCAGAACAAAGCTGCAGCTGTAGGGAGCTGGGGGGGGGGGGGGGGTTAGGGAGGAGTAAATCCAGCCTCGACCTCTGAACTCTGCCAGTTCTACAACTGGCTTGGGTGCAGGGACTCCTTAACTCAGCCTTGCAAATCAATGTCTTGATTTCGCCCAGGATGCCCGTCTGGATGGTGGGCCAGCCTCTGCCTCCTAGACTCGGTCTGAAGCAGAGATACAGTAGGAAGATGTTGCCACCGCAGAACCTTCTGACTCAAGTGACCATGACCCTGTGCCTCTGCCCCTCCCCCCACATGCCCTTACAGCAATCTTCTCCAAAAGTGAGGCATGGCTCACCTATTTTAATTTTTAAAAGCCAAAGAACTTTGGCTCAAGGATTATCAAGGTGCGGGGCCCTCGGGTGGTAGGGCCAAGTGAGGAATCACAGGCCCAGGGGGGACGGTCACACAGGCCCGCAGGAGCTGGAGACACACTCACGGCTGGGATTTCCTCCGATCCACGCCCGAAGCAGGGCTCTGCACCGGCAGGTGCATCTGTAAACCTCTCCAGGTACCACTGCAAAGGCTGGCTGTCCTGCTCCAGCAGGAGGCTCCAGACGACCCCGGACTCCGTCAGAGATTCCATTGCTCCCCCGCGGCTCCACCTCCCAGCTCCTTGAGCTCTGATCCCCTCAGGATGAAAACGGTCTGTCTGATCTGGGCTGGATGCAGATGGGCTACCTCTGGCTTCTTGGCAGAGAGCCTATGTAGCCCTGACTGGCCTCCTCTCTCCTCCTAGAGCTCTGTTCCCGGCACGGAACCTCACGAGTGGGAGGGTGTGGTCAGCATGGTTCTTGGGACAGCCTGGCCAGCCAGTCTCCCACAGCCAGGTTTTGCTTTGTCCCCCTTTGGCTCCTACAGTGTGGCCGGTCGTTGGGCTGGGGTTGACCCCGAGGGGATGTGGTGAAGCCCCTCTTCTGGTCACCGCGAACAGCCACTTCAAGAGGCTGGCTGGGGCCAGACGATGCAGACGACACAGCAGGTGCACGGGGCCGGCTGAGGGCTCTGAGCAGCAGGTGGACAGGATGACCCCGCAGCCAGGTCCACAGGGCCACCCGCTGGTTACTCACACGCAGCTCCTAGTCAGTCAGGAACTCCCGGGAGAGCAACGACTCCCAGCTTCCCAGCGCCGTCTGGCTGGTCCCATGCACTCTCTTCCCTGGGCGGGCACTGGTCCCTATGACTCACGGCCCTCTCCCAGGCAGAGCGGCCACCACTGGCTGTGGCAACAAGGCCTGCTCTCACCCCTACCCCTACACACACCCCTTTCCTCCCAGACCGTGCTCTGCTTAGCCGCCCAGCAAACAACGTCTTTGTTAGGCTCGCCTGCCAGAGGCAGGAGGGAGGCAGGGTGGGTGGGTGGGCAGGGCCAGAGCCCTACGCGTGCTTCAAGTTACAGGATCTGGGTGATGGTCCTGGCCAACGTCCTCCAGTAACCCCCCGGCCTAGCCTGGCCTCCCCAGCAGATGTTTCCTGCAATGGAAAGGCGCTGGCTGGGGTTCCCGGCGGGGGAGGGGGTGGGGGAGGTGCCAGGGGCACTGCTGCTGTGATGAAATCTGAAATTGGAGACTCTAACAGCGGGGACTTCTGGAGCACACTCTCCCCTCACTGACCCACCCGTCCACCAACCACCCTGTGTGCAGCGGCAGCAGGAGATTGGAAAGTTTGAAGATGTGCTGGTGGGGAGAAGTTGGGCAGATCGCCGGGAGAAGCTGTGGTCACTGGCTCAGGGGTCCCTGCCCTGCCTCTAGCACTAGCAAAAGGGGGACTCAAGGTCATGAGGACTTCCAGGCAGCTCCTCAGACCTTGAGGGCCAAGTAGCAATGCCAAGAACAGAGAATTTGACCCTGAGGTCAAAAGGAGACAGCTGAAGTAGGGGAGCTGAGGCCTATGGGGCCAGGAAGGGGTCTAGACAGAAGCTGGGGGAGTGAAGAGACAGCCCTGGGACTGGGAAGACGTGGGCCCCCAGAAAGTCAGAACTTTGAAATGAATGGGGCACCTGCCTTTCCCCCCACAGCTATGCCCACTGTGCCTGCCGCGAGGGTCCCAAGTCTGCACATGATGAAGGGAGCCTCTGGCCTACGAGTCTCTGGGGTTTGAGTCAGTGGCACTCAAACACGAGTGTACTTTAAAAGGTCCTCACGAATGCATTAAAAATGGAGGTGCGTGACTCCCAAGTCAAGTGAGGTGAAGTGAAGATTCTGACTCTGAGGTCTTGCGGTTAAAAGGCGTTAGAGAAAGTAGAGCTTGGCTCCTTCCCCAAACTCCTCTCTCTCTCTCCGTGTCCACACACTGGATACACCCCCGGCTGCCACCTGTCACAGGTGCAGGCTGGTAGCTCTATCAGACGGCCATCCTCCCCAGAAGGGGTCCAAACCTCAGACCCCAGGCCGCTCTCCTGGGCCATACCAGACCCCAAGATGTACGCAGTACTTAGACCTGCGAAAGCTGAATCCTGACAGTAATTGCCCAGAGACACTTGTGTATTGCCGTGGGCCAAACAACGGGATGACCTCAGTCAGATGAGGCATGAGCAGGGGATACCCAGAGAGATAACTCTCAGGAGACATGTCTCAGTGCTCAGCCTTTGTCTCCTACACCCCCCACACTGGGCTGGGCAGGGGAGGGCAGGGCAGCAGGCAGCTTCGGGCCTGAGAAGAGGGAAATGACCCTGGGCTAAACATTAACTCTATGGCAAACACTGGGAGCTGGGACCAAGTGGTACCCCCTCCCTGGGTATGGCACGGGGAGGGAAAGGGTGGAGGAGCTCAGGAAAAAAACAGATGGATTTTCAAGGAGCCCTGGCCTCGCCTGGAAGAATTCAATTAAGACCCTCAAAGGAAATCCTGGCCCTTCAACCAAGTCCAGGTAGGGAGGAACCAGGTGTAGGAGACGGGCAGGCAATGAACAGAGAGGAGAGAGAAGGGACCAGATAGCATTATGCAGAAAAACAAGGAGGGTGAGACTGGGAGGGGGTCTCATCAGGAGAGATGGGACCATTCCAGAGAAGGTGAAGGACGGGGGTCGAGGGGTGGAAAGACTTCAAAACCATGAGTAAACAGCAGTGTGCAACGGGTAGAGCTAAAGGAAGGAAAGACGGCCCCTCTTGGAAAGAACAGGCTGCCGAGGCTGTCAACAGCAGGTCCCCTCTCAGACCTCCCATTTTCCACACCGTCCCCCTAATGTCCCCATTTCATGCCCACAAAGCTTTGTTCTCCTGCTCTCAGTCTTGTACCTGCCAGAGCTGCTTGGCCGGTCATTCTAGAGGATTGGGGCCATCGCTTCCCTCCCCACCATAAAGCCAGCACCCTCCCCAACCAGGGGCATGGGGCAACCTGGGCACTGCGTCTCTCCCAGCCACCAGGGCCTAGGCTCCTGACCCCTGACCTCAGACAAGCTCCTTCCCTGAGCTGCCTTGATGACTGACCCCCAGGAAGGAGGTGAAACAGAAGAGGACAGTACCTGTGCCCACAGGAGGCACTGGATGGAACAGCCGTGTCTGCTTCATCCAAGATGCAAGCCCACCGCACCCTGTAGGGGCCACCTTTCGGGGGGCAGACTACACCCTTCGCACCCCAAACTCTGCACTTGGCTCCCTCCAGAAACTAAAGCCCTGTTTCTGCTCGTCCCTCTACTTCTGGTCTACCAGGGGCTGTGCTGCCAAGTGGGGGGGCCTTGGTGAATAAAGCTGCTGGTCAAGTAAGTAGAGGGGGAAGGGCTGAGGGGAAGGGGCGTAGACATAATCAAGCTGGGGAGGCCCTTAGGGCAGTTGTAGATTGCACTCCTTCTAACCCCACTCTTGACCTTCATATCATAGCCCTGCCTAGAGACCAGAAGCTCTCATGCCACAGCCCCTCCATGTGTCCCAGGGCCTGGCCACCTCTCACCATGGGTCCCCCCTCTTTAGGCCACGGTGGTCTGCCACCATGGTGACAGCTCCTCCCTGGCTAGATAGTAAAATGCAGAAGGGAGGCAGGTAAAGGAGGGGGCCGGGGAGTGGGTGGGGAGGTACACACCTAAGCTACTCCAACAACCCGAGCTGTTCTCTCAGTGGTCAGCAGCTCTGAGATGACCCCCAGTCCTGAATCTGACCTGGACATTGGTGACTGTCCCCAGAGCTGGGATTACAGAGCCTCTGCCCATCCAGTCAGTGATGGCACCTCAGCCACCACAAGTCGATCGAGGTGGCTCTGAGGCAACACCCAGGCGGTGGCTTCCTGATTGAAGCAGGGCAATGGTGACTCGGGGAACAGTCACGCTCAAGTCCGTGCTACAGATAATAAGCACACGGGTACCACCAGAGCGGGCAGAGAAGGGGGTGATGTCTGCTGTGTGGAACGGGCAGCCTCATGCTTCCTGCACAGACACCGGAAGTAGGCCAGGCATCCGCCTCGGCCTCGGGAGGAGGGCAGAGTTCCCAGCCAGAAGCCAGCCTTGCTAGGGCTCTGCCCACCATGCCACCTGCTGATCTCCCTCATGATGTAACAACAACTGGAGACAGAGTGGGAAGGTAAACTACACGCAGCTCCTGCCGTCTCTGGCTGGGGCCGGCTGGAGGTCCCTCGTCACCTCTCAGTGTCCTAGCCTTTGTTCCGCTCTGGCTCTTCCCCCCAGCGTCCACCTAGCATTTCTCTGTCCCTGCTCTGCATCATCCCATCCCCTGGCCCGTCCCTGCCTCGCATCAGGCCTCTGGAGAGGAAGCTGTGGAGAAAGGCAGACAAGGAACCACATCTGCCCGGCAATGCTGAATGAGGGAGCCAGGGTAAGGGGGGCCGCAAGAAAACACTGCTGAGTGGACCCCCAGTGTCTGGAAGAAGCCCCAGGGAGAGAGCATGCGTCGTAGACAGGGGCCGTCCGGAGGTGCGCTAAATGCTGCTCAGCAAAGAGCCCCCTGTGCACTTGGCCTCTGTAAGTTAATGGTTTGTGCCAAATGGAGAGTCGATAATGTTTCTGGAATTCACTGGGGGGTGAGGGGTGGAGGCTGGAGGAGACACTGACCATCTGTGCATCCCAGAAAGGCCTGGGAGACGAGGTTAAGTGGAGGCCTGTTTTCGGGGGAAACACGCAGTCAGCGAGGGTCTCCGGCTGCAGGGCATCGATCAGAAAGTGGGGCTCTGGCAGCCCAGCTCCTCTACCATCTCCCACTATCTGTTGTTGCTGGGACGCCTGGGTTCTGGGCCTCAGGCAGTGCCTGGCCCTTCCAGCTGGTCTGCAAGAGGCAGCGTCCATTTCCCCCTTCCCTCAGCCGCCAGCACAATGTGCAGGGCTGGGGCAGATGCTGAGAGGGGAGCGTGGGGAACCCACTGGCGGCAGAGAGGCAGGAAGAGCCGGCCAGAGAAGGGGAATCAGAGAAAGGAGGAAGGAGGAGCTGGATGGAAGAGCCGGAGAAGAAAGGGTAGGGAAGGATGTAAGGCAAAGGGAAGTGGACCAGAAAAGCTTGACTGAAAGAGAGTGAGAGCAAGAAGAGGCAAGACAACCAAGATGGGGACCTGCATGTCCAGATTTGGAAGTTTCAATGGTCTATGTCTGCAGCCACCTGCTTCCTTTCGGGGACACTGCTTTTGCAATATGGCTCAGAGGGGTGGAAGTTTCGTTAGCCCCCGCACAGCTCCCAAGAAAGTGGCCCCCACCCTCCTCCCTCACAGAAGCAGCGTCTCTTTCCTCCAGGAGGTGAGCTCTAAGAAGCGTGGGGGTGAAGACCACAGTGGGTCACAGGGAAGGGCTGGGGGGTGGGAGGCTGTAGTCTGGGTTTTCCCTGACACAGGCCGCCATGGCCCATAACTGGCCTCAGTCAGTGAGGCCCTCCAACCTCTGCCTTGTCCGTGCCAGGCTAGGTGGGCACAGCTCCCCACGGAGTGGCAAGTGCCTGACCTGGGGGAATCACTGAGCCCCATGGGAGAATATCCGCACATACACACAAGTGAACCTGACCCAAGTCCTTACATTAAACCCATGCCTCCCCACTCCCACCCCCACCCGTGTCTGCAACCTCTGTCCCTCACAGCCACCTTCTCCCACACTTGCTGCATGCCCCTGAAGCCTGCCGGGGCCCGGCCCTGTGCTGGGGGCCGTGGGGAAGGTGGTACCTGCATGATCAGTCGGACTCGAGTGTGGGGAACAGCAGGCTCGGAGCAGGAAAGACAGATGACCTAAGGGAAGGCCCTCCACTGTGCAGTCCCAGAGGGCAGAGTACAATTCTGTGGCAGGCAGGGGCCAGCTGAGAGACTTCAACCAGCTGCTCTCTGGGGGAAAAGTTCAAAATGCCATAGCCCAGTCTATGCGATGGGGGTTGGGGTCTTGGAAGGGACTGCTTACTCCACAATCCAGTTTCTGGGTATGCAGCAACTGGCCGGGCCACCACTGGGGATGACATCAGGCTACACCTTCACCACAGACCCAGGAGTGGTGGGCGTCTTCTAGAAGGAAGACGCCCCTTGGGGCAGAAGTCAAATTCTCCTTCATGGGACAGCCTCTCTACTAACAGGGGAAAGTTTTCTGGCTGCTTCACCCCCAAACTGTCTTGGCTGAGGGATGGAAACTTTGGCCCTAAGTTCCGATTCTGGGTCTGTCCCAGTCCCCAAATTCTGTCTGGTCTCTGGATGCCTCCCCCAGCTGGTCCCCTCCACTGGGGCTGGAGGAGCCTTGTCCAGGAGTCGAGGAGCCCTCCCTGAGTCAAATCCTCCCTCACCTGCTGCACAGGAAAATCAACGTATCTGGTGTTTGAGGGAGGGGGCTGGTCAGGGGCTCCTGGACTTGCTCAAGCCCACGGGGTGGCTAAACCTCATGACACTTCTGTTTCCCAAACCGCCTCCATTCCCCTGCCCCCCACCCACTTCCTGTATACCCAGACAAGAAGAGAAAACAGGGATACTTACGTTATACCAACTCTGGCTTTTCTGAAAGGACAAAATAAGAGAAAGTACAATTAGTCGGGGACGACATGGTGGGAATGGCCAGGATCCTCCTGGCTCCAGAGGGCAGGTTACACAGACAGCAGAGGGTGGGCAGGGAGGAGGAATCCAAATGCAGCTGAATGCTTCCCATGGGGCTGCTCAGGAAGGGGCCTCTTTTCTCAAGACAGCTCCAGAAAGGAGGCCCGGGGAGCAGTCCATGCTGGAAACCTCGCCGAGGTCGGGGCGGCAGGCAGCGGTAGCACCAGCCAGAGCTCAGCTGGAAGGGAGTCGGAGCCCCATCATGAGGTTTTCTGATGGGGGTGAGGGATGCGCTGCAGGCATCCGAGACCCGGTCCCCAGATGGGCCCTGACCAGAAGCAAAGTGCAGGTAGAGACCAACCCAGCCTTCTGCTCCAAGTGAGCCCCTCTGGAGAAGGTGAGATGGGACCCTTTGGGGGAAGGAAGAAAGGGGCTGCCTGGAATCTTCCTCCAACTACGTTCTCAGTGAGCAGAGGCGTGAATTTCTGCTTCTGCTCCACGGCTGGCTGAGCACCCAGGTGACAAAGGGGTCCTGGGGGATCCGCCCTGGGAGGCAAGTTGAAGCCCATGACTGCCAGCAGTCTCTCCCAACTCTGTGCTGCTGTCCCTCCATTCCCAGCAAAGTCAAGACCCCGTCCCGGCTCCAGACTTTGGGAGCTCTCCGTTCCCTGTCCCGGGCCAAGGATGCTTGTTTTCATGGCAACGGAAAGTTGATCAGAGCAAGAGGGATGGCTAAAACTGTGCTCTGTCTACCACCAGTCTCTGATCCCGTGTGAAAGCCATACGGGCAGGAACGCGCACGCGCGCACGCACACCTGTCTGGGCCCCATACTCGTGAGGTGCTGATCCAAAAGTTTAGATTGGGGATGGGCTATTTCAGGCTATAAAAAGCTTCCCAAGGGTGTAACTCGGCCAAGAATCTCTGCATCGGGGAAACTGCCTGCAGGTCAACAACGACACGCACAGGTGTGGATCCCGGGCACAACTGGCAAATTCACCCTCCCACCTTGTCAAAGGGGCCCCAGCTTATAAGGGGAAGAAAGGACAGTTGCTGTCTCAGGATGTCCCCTAGGAGCAGGTCTGGCTGGGAGGAGGGCGGGTGTAACACAATGTGGTCATGCGACCCCTTCCCCCCTTCACCAGCTCCCCCCGGTTCCACCAGAACTCTCTAGACGCTCTCTGTAGTCATTTCCCAACAAAGGCTGTCACTCTGGCCCATCTGGAAGCCACATACTCGAACAACAGCCTTACCTTCTCCTCTACTCCAGAGGTCTTAGCAGGTAAAGAGGCCAAATCTGAATATTTAAAACCAACTATTTCACTGTTGAGGGAGCTGCTGCCCCGTGGGCATCCTGGACCTGGATCTGACTGTCTGGTGAAAGCCACCCATTTCTGGAGCAGAGTGGATGGGGCAAAGAGGCCGTGTCTGACTCTATCTGTACCTTGCTAGGTCTTCATTCCTGGGTCCTGCCCCTAAGATCACAGGGCATGAGGCTGGTCAGATGTTCATCGAATCACACCTCCCAAATATGGAGAGGAATCCTCTAGAAGCTACTAGCCTCGCCTGCCCCATACTTTCTGGCATTTCATCAAACCAAAGCCAGGCCCTCAGACACCTGCTTCCCAGCTGAGAGAACTCTGTCACCCACCCCCTAGCTCCTCACCCCACTGTCCTGACCTTCGGGTTAGACCCTGGGAGGAAACGGGACAGCAGGAGTGAATTGGGGCTGGGTGCGGGGGCCCCAAGATCCTTTATGGTTACTCTTACAAGGTGCTCCCACTCCCGCCTAAGGTATTCCTGTATTCCCTGTGCTGCCACACAGATAGGCGTCCCTTGGGAATATATTTGGAGTGACAAAGAGCCTCCACCAGGGAGCCTCTGTCCCATTTCTGTGTGACACCTCTGTGTGTAATACTTGCTGTTTTGTAAAGGGGAGAGGGGATAAGAATTTGTGTTCCCAAGTACTGAAATGTGCGAAATGTACAAGCGAGAGCAAGGACTTCGGTCTTGTCCCTCAGTGTGACACTCTACCCTAATCAGCCATCTCCAGGCAACTTCTGGTCTGTCACCATTGAGGGTACCACTGGGGGAAATGCCTCCCACCCCACCCCACCCCTTGCCAAATCCTCAGTAGTTCCTGGAGTACCCACAGTGGGCATGAGTCCCTAAACTCTGACCAGCCTCCTGGAGGCAAATCTCATCCTCTGGCTTCACTCTCCCAGGGCTGAGTCCCCAGCTCACGGGGACAGGGAAACCAGAGGGGCTACAGACTCGGGAGGGGAGGAGGGAGCGAGAGCAGAGGCGTCCAGGGGCACGAGTTAGGGTGTCTGCCCTAGCGGCTTCCCTAAAATGCCCCTCCGTTGCAGAGAGGGCCAGAGGCATGGAAAAAACAGAACGGGGGGTGGGATGGGGTGGGTGGTGAAGGCTTTTCTCTCAGGTTATGAATGGATTTGGCTAAAAGGGAGGGAGGAGTCCAGAAACGTACTGAGAGCTGCCCAGGAAGGGGAACTGGGCAGAGGACATTTCCACTGCCTCCTAGAAGGGGTCTGAAGAACAAGCACTAAAGGAATATGAGGCCCCTGGAAAGAGACCCACCTTCCCTAGAAACATCTCCCCAGTGCAAAGCTCCTGGGGTCAGGAAGATGGGCCCTGGGGGATCAGAATAGGGGAAGAGAGGAGCTCTATTCAGAGGAGGTATTTAAGAAATGAAAGAGACTTCTTACTTTGATCAGGTTAAGTATGTCATACTGGAAAGAAAAAAAACCACAAAAATTAGGGTTGAAAAAACAAGAAAAAGGTCAAGGGGAAAGCTGTGGTGAAGCCACAGAGCTGGGTGACACAGCACACCCAGAGTAGGAGGACTTGCCTGCTGGGGACATGGCAGCGGCTGTCCTAGAGCAGGAGCTGGTGGCAGCGGGTAGCGGCCGCCGGCTCCCCCTAGTGGCCGCAATCCCGCACTACAGAGCAGAAGCTGGGTGGACGCGAACTCAAGGGGTCTGGGGAAGAGGAAGGAAGCCTTGACACCTAGCTCACCGCTCTGGGTGGGGCTGCACCCAGGAAGGGTCAGCCTCAGCAGCACAGTTACACGTTCACAGGAGAGGGGCCTTACTGATCACCTAGTCTGACCCCTCCGTATTAATACGAGGAATGAAGGCCCTGAGAAGGCAAGGCAGACCCTGCCTATGCCTGGCTCCAGGGAGAAATGGAAGTACTCTCCAGCTGGCCTGGAAAACATATGAGGTCATCTCCTCTAGGAGACGGGGTGAAGTGGCCTGGTGGCGAGAACAGCAACAGTAGCTCTGGTGACCAGATCTCTTAGCCACAGATACATCTGGTTGACCTGAGACCATGTTCCACTGGGCGAGGGGGTATCCTAACCAAGGAACACACGCTCCACCTCTCTTCACCTCACCTCTGCAGCTCTCCCTCGCTTTCTGCTCCAGGCCCCTGACCTATGTAGAACCTAATTCCTGTAGTCTGTGGGCCCCCGCACACATTTGTTTCGCTGTGTGCAAAACCGACCTCAGCTGCCATCGCTTCCCACTGAGGTGGCAAGGCACCCCTTCACCCACAAGTCAGTCCTGTCCCAATGGCATTTAGAGAATGGTGGTGTCAGTGGTGACAGCCCGGCAAGAGTATGGGGTTGAGGGGAGGAATCCATCCAAACCAGGGAACTGCAGGACGATGTGTCTGCTCCTCAGAGGGGAAGAAAATCTAGACCTCCCTTTCCCAGCACCTCCCTCTTCAGCTCCTCATGAAAAGAGGGACCAAGGCTAACTGAATTCAGCTCTTGGTCCCTTCACAGTGCCTCATTTTGTCTTGCAGAGTTTCAGCCTGGCTCAGTGGACCAGCTTCCTGAAAACACATCCCCCTCACCCCACTCATACATGAGTCCTCCAGCCTCTGATGTGGAACATCCCCAACTACGCATGGGCCCCTACAAGTCGAGTCTGGTTTATGGACAACGTAGGCATGCTTCTTACCTCCCTTCCTAGACCATAGGCTGCCTACAGTTTCCCAAAGAAGAAGACCTAACCTTTGTTTCCCAAAAAAGACCTACCATTGAGATTTTTAAAAACCCTCATTACTGAGTACTCACCTCAACCCAGCACCTGACTAAAGCAGCTCTGGGTGAGTGAGGGTGGTGACTGAGGAGCAGCAATAACGTGCTCACCGAGTGTCTTGCTAGGCACAGGGGTAAAAGGAGAAGACGCTGGTAGCTTCAGCTCAGACGGGACCAGAGAGACGGAATGACCTGATGCCCGTGTCTTGCAACATGTGTCCTCTCACCAGCCAGAGCTGTGAGGGGCTGGGATGGGGTGCTGGCCCCACAGAGAACTCCTCACTCCCCCCAGGTAGAGTGCCTCCTTCCCTACCCACAGCGAGCATTCCCCATGTCAAGTCTTCGGAGCCAAGATGTGCTTCAAGCCTCAAGGTCACAGACTCTGGGATTAGCCCTGTAGTCTCTCGTTCTTCCCTCAGGAAAGAGAACAGCTGTTCGCCCTCCTCCTCCCCAAAACACTCACAGAGGCTCAAGACTATTATTAAGTCATCCCTCTGCTTTTTCTTCTCCAGGCAGCATCCCACCTCCTTTTCCCCTGTGGGGGTTATTTCCTGAGCCCTGCCGTCCTAAAATACCTACTGCTCATGCTGGACTCCCTCCGCATTCTCTCAGGGCCTTGGAAATCCTGGGGGCGGGACAGACCCCAGCACTGCCCCCTGACCTCGTCGCATTGTTACAGGGCCTGGCAGGGGCTACTATCGATGTCCACCGATCTCCAGATGCTGGTACCATGCCCTTCTGGAAGAACAGCTCCAAGCTGATCATACTTCAGGATCCTAAGAATACCACGCGCCCCTGGGATGGGCAGTGGGTGGAAGTGGTGAGGGACGCCCAGGCGGACCAGCTGTCAGTGGGCAGGCAGAGGGGAGGAGGGTGCTGGGTAAGAGCTTCCGAGGTCACTTTACTGCGCCGGGGAACTCAACCATGGGTATGTGTGACCCTCAATCATCTTGCCCGGGGAATGTGGACTCACCCACTAATGCAGGTGCAACGCAGCTGGATGGGGCCTCCCTTCCCCCAGTGCAATGAAACTAAGCCCCAGCAGGACTCTGCTTCTAGATGGCTCCATGTAAGGAGGGAACAGATTCCCAGCCCAAAGCGGTGTCTGAGGAGCAGGCAGAGACAGGGGAGGATGGGGGACGGGTCTGTTCTCCGACTTCAGGGGCAACAGGAATGGTCCCTCTGTCACTTCAAGCCAGCCTGCCAGGGGGCAGTGGGGCCGGCCCTTCTGGGAAAGGGGCCAAGCAAGACATGGGCCAGAGTGGGCAGGGGTGGAGGGTGGAGTGCAGAGCGCTACAGACAATTCAACACCGGAGGGGAGACCAAAGACAGAGACAAAAGATGGCTTACTTTTGAGAGGCGCTTGTGAGACTAAGACCATGCATGCAAAGGAGGTATTTGGGAAATGGTGGGGAAGAAGAGGAAGAACAAGAAAATCAAAAGACAAATCAGGTGGGAAGCCAGCTCCCGTGCCTCCCCGGGGCCCCCTCCCCTCCCCGGGGCCTAGGAGTCCAGCCATAAAGAGAAGCTTTCTGAAGGAGCATCTAGGCAAAGACATCTCCTGCTTCCCACAGGACTGAGGAGGGGACAAGAAAATCTCTGGGAACCTGTAAGTAGTCTGCCCCCCCCCCCCGGGGCTTATTTTATGTCTATCCTTAGGCAAAGGCTCAGGCCCTCGACAGGCAGCACTGACACCTGAGGGGGGTTGGGGGGGTGGAGAGGCCCTGTCACTGTCCTCCTGGCCAAACGAGTACCAAGTGGGTTATCACCAAAGGTGAGGCAGAGTGATAGCTAGGGTGGAGGGTAAAAACCCCACTCTTCCCTGAGGACTCTCTTCCTGGCACTATAATCATCCCAGACAAGGAATTTGAAAAAAGGAAGCAGGACTAAACAGATGACTCTCCTGGTCCCCAGAGCACCCTTTCTCCAAATCTCAAGGCACATGAGGCTCCCTACCCCAAAGAGAGTGAGCAGTCACTGGGGAACCATTTAAGTAGTGTCTGGGGCCACTCTTGAGTGTGGGGCTGAGGAGATCACATTTAACTAGGGTCTCCCCTGCTAATCCCCACCTCGCCTCACTGACACAAGGGCCTTGGAGGAAGGGGCTGTCTCCCAGACTGGCCCCACAACGCTGGCTTCCCCGCAGCCAGCTGACGAGGAAGCACAGGGTCCCTGCAGCGCCCGACTCACCTTGGAATTTTTGCCGCCACTTCGGCCGGACTGCGAGGAGCAGCTGCGCTGGACGCCCTGCTCCGGCGTGGACGGGGACTTGTCTGAGGAGTGATCTGAGCCCTTCTCCACCATGGTGTCTCCGTCCGGGCTCTGCGGGGTTGGCGAGCGAGACCGTTTCCGGAGGATGGGGGAGCAGGCCGGCGTGCTGCGGTTTGAGTTACTGGCAGTGCTGCAGGGGCAGATGGAGAGAGGGAGAAGGGTGGAGAGGGAGGGGAGGAGGAGGAAAGACAGGCAGTCTGTGATTGAAGGCCAAAGATGGGTCCCAAGGAGCCAGCTCAGGGAGCCAGGGTTAGGGGCTGGGGAGAAACAGGGAGAAAAGGGCCTGGCTATGAACTCACTGCACCGTAATACTGCTGTGGGCCAGGAGGGGGCGGTGGTGTCAGTGTGAAATGGCTTAGAAGGGGTAAGTAGGGCAATTAGACATTTAGATATTCATCCATCCATGCGACCATCTGTCCATCCATCCAAATATTGTTCAAGCCCCTATTACATGCCAAGAACTGTCTAGGGAAAACAGAATTTAAGAGCTGAAGGACTCATTAAAGATCATCTAATACCATGAACTCCTTTTAAACACACAGCATAACTAGTTTTGATGTTTTGTTTTGCAGGTATGTGCCCATAAAAATAGTTTAGAATAATCCTACTTTCAAAGCAGTCATGTGCACATTATTTCACTAGGGTCTTAAAACATTCCTCTACCAAGGCACTAATGACAAGTGCTATAATCCCTATTTTTAAAAAAAATTTTTAAATGTTTTATTTATTTCTAGGGGAGAGAGAGAGACAGTGTGAGCAGGGGAGGGTCAGAGAGAGAGGGAGTCACAGACTCTGAAACAGGCTCCAGGCTCTGAGCTGGCAGTCAGCACAGAGCCCGACGCGGGGCTCAAACCCATGAACCGCGAGATCATGACCTGAGCAAAAGTCGGGCGCTTAACCGACTAAGCCATCCAGGCGCCCCTATAATCCCTATTTTTAAGGTCTTCTGACTTGCAGTTCATGCACACCATAGTCCTTGTAAGCCATGCTGCCCCCTGCTTCCCCTCCCCAAGGCAAAGTTCTCACATTCCATAGTCCCCTCCACCCAAATTCGTTTCGGTATCATATATGTCCCCCAGTACCAAATCCACTTATGCCAAGGCTTACAGGCTATATAATTACTTAGTACTGGACGCTCAGCTTGTGCCCTAATGGAACGGGGTAGGAGATGAAGAAAGAGGGGAGGGGGAAATTCAGTTAAGTTCCAGCAAGTGTTCGCTTTGCACTGGGAGAATGGAAGCAGGACAAACACGGAAAAGGACAAGGTTAAGTGGGAAAGAGGGGAAATGGGAAGGGAAGCAAAGCATGGGTGAAACTAGGAAGGCAAAGATGAACAAGGGTAGGTGGGTGAGAAGCTGAGGGTCCCTCTCACCCACTCAGGGGTCAGAGAGAGCAGGGCCCGGCTTCAGGAACAGCCCAGATCTGATGCTGTGAGGGCCCCTCCATCACAGCCCTCCCTAAGTGAGTGGCAGGCAGGGTAGGGAACACTGATATTTGCATGAAGAGCCAGCTGTGACCTCAGATGTCCCATCGGACCCATTTGCAATGAAAACCATGCCCCTATCAGCAGAACCGCGCACCTGGGGATCCTCAGCAGAGAAGGAAGGAAGCCCAAAGCTCACACCAGCAAGTGGGGAAGGAGGAGAGCAAGGAGCAAATGCAATGCTCTATCTTTTGAAAGAAACTGACAGAGAGAAGAAGAAAGAAAGGAGACCAGACAGAGAAAGGAAAGACAAAGGTAACCCAAGGATGTATGTATGGAGACACGGAAGACCCAATGTTTTGCTTCCTCCTAAAACAGAATGCAGATTTAGGCGTTGTTTACAAAACTCATAATGACTCTTGATTTCGGATCAGGTCATGATCCCAGGGTCATGGGCTGAAGCCCCACATCAAGCTGCGGGCTGAGTGTGAAGCCTGCTTCAGATTCTCTCTTTTTTCCCTCTGCCCCTCTCGTTCTCTCTCTAAAATAAATTTTAAAAAGCAGCAGTTCTTCAAGTTCTCACCCCCACCATCTTTATCCTCTGACACCCCCCCCTCCCGCCCCCAACTCATTCACTACTGCAAACCCAGGGAGGGGAATTATGTTCCTTCTCTTCATTTGGAAAAGCACAGCCTTGGAATAGTGGCGAGGGGGATCCCTGGGATATGGCCTCTGGGGGAAGCCTCTGGAAACTCCTGAAGGGCAAGCTTGGGAGCTCATCTTTCTAGGGTAGCTGCCTCTCACTCGGGCCAATTTCAAACCACAGCCAAGTACTCCAAGGACTGAACTGTCTTCTAGGATTACTTTACTGGAAGAAAGGTCAGGAACTCTACCCTAACCTCCACTACTTTGCTCAAAGACGTACCAGAGTATGGATGATGCCTAGCACGTGTCCATCATGGTCACAACACACCTGCAGCTCGGCTCCTGTCTTTCCCTTCAATCAGGGACATCCTGACACAGGGTGACTCCAGGTGCGAGAATGGAAAGGAGATCCCTTTATCCTTCTCCAAACTCTCAATCCCCACTGGGAACAGGCTGTTGAGGAGGTCTTCAGTGAGGGTTGGGCAAGAAATTCTAACCTGGAGGAAAGTCACGCCAATGACCCAAAACCACATGAATCTCCCACACACCGATCAAACTGTCCATGAGATCCCCTCACCACGAGTGGCCCCATATCTGCTGACCTGAGTGATATATGCCACCCAAGGATACCTAAATTCCTGCTTTCTACACATCAGGCGGGGCGCCTGGGTGGCTCAGTCGGTTGAGCTGACTTCGGCTCAGGTCATGATCTCAAGGTTCGTGGGTTTGAGCCCCATGTCGGGCTGTGTGCTGATAGCTCAGAGCCTGGGGCTTGCTTTGGATTGTGTCTCCCTTGCTCTCTGCCCCTTCCCCACTTACACTCTGTCTCTAAATAAATATTAAAAAAAAAACAACAAACCCACACATCAGGCAATCAGCTTATTGATCATTTCAGGATCATGACCCCTCCCAAACTGGCACCTCCAACCCCTTAAAAATAGCTAAAAGTTGGGGTGCCTGGGTAGCTGAGTCGGGTACACATCCGACTCTTGATTTCAGGTCAGGTCATGATTTCACACTTCGTGAGTTCATCACTCCATGATGACAGTGTAGAGCCTGCTTGGGATTCTCTCTTTTTCCCTCTCCCTCTCTCTGCTCCTCCCCGACTTGTGCTGTCTCTCTCTCTTAAAATAAGTAAACAAAAAAATAGCTGAATGTTATGAAGCACTAGTTTATTTCGTTTCCCAGCCAACCTATGAAAGTGTTGATGGAGATTATTATTCGTCTTCTTTTTCAGGTGATAAAACTCAAGTTACTGACAGATTCAGTAATTTGCCCAAAGTCACACAGACAGGTAAGCGGCGAGGGAGGATTTGAAACATGCCTATCTGATGATACAGCTTGTTCTGGAAACCAAGCAATTGGTAATATATGCCGGCTGAATAGACAGAAGGATGGATGGGGTGGCTGGGTGGATGAAAAGAAAGAAGGAATCAACTTCCTGCCTCCAGTTTTCGATCCATTCTCTATTTTGCTGTTGCAGTAAACTTTCTAAAAGGTGATTTTGCCAATTTGACCGTCTTCTCCTTGCTTAAAGCCCCCTATGGTTTCCAACCTTAGAATGAAATCTGAACCCCAAACTATGGCCAAGAAGTTCCTCAATGATCTTTTTACTCCAAGCTACCTCAGACAGCTCCATCTTTGCTACCCCTCCCAGTGGACCCTGCCTTGGCCATCCAGGACTCCTTACAGATCCTTGTGCCACGTTCTTGCTCTTCCGTATCTTTTCAGTCTCTCTCATTATGAAAATACCATTTCTCTCTCCAATCACCCTCCCAACATTTACCCTTCTAAGCCCAACTACCCCATACCACCCCATCCCCATGCTCCATTCCTGTAATCCTTCACTATACAGGAAGACAGCTGGGCTTCTAACTCATCAAAATCACTACATTTGCTACATACCTAACTCTCTTGAAAGGTACCCCATTATCCTATAGATTTGAATGTCCTGCTGAGCAAATAAAACCCAATTCCTCTGCATCTGAGAGCCCTAAACTATTGTGTCTTTCAAGCGATCTCTACAATGGGCCATTAATCTGATCCTGCTACTGTTATTAGTAATAGATTGCATTATATTTCAAAACCTTGGGGACTTAAAGCTGAAAAGGACCTTAGATTTATATTATATAAAGGGAAGGAGGACTGGTATTGGAGGAGCTACTCGACCATGATTTCCTTCCAGAACTTCGAATATATCCAGCTTATAACTTCACATATAAGAAATCTAAGAAATAGGGAGGTTAAGTGCCTGCCAAAGTGATATGCTTTCATACCTGGATCTTCTGCTCCACAAACACACAATGGGCATCTGGCGTTCAAGTCCATAATGGTGAATAAGAAAGGATCCCTGTGATTGGGACATTATGATTGGAAGAGCCAGACACGTGTTCTGCTCCTTCCAACATAAGAAAAGGGTGGCAAGACAGGGAAGAGTCCAGAAATCTTATCTAGACTGCTTCCTTGAGAATACAGCACTGGAGACATGAGCTGGGTCCTAAATAATGTGTCACAGTTAGCCAGGTGAAGGCACAGTAATAGGAGGGAAGAGAATGTGCTGGGGCAAAACAAAACAAAAACCCAGAATAAACAAAGGTGCGAAGGCCTAAAACAGCACGGGACACAGAGCAGCGCAAGAAACTACGTGTCCCTGAGACATGTGTAAGCTGACGTACACGGGATTCCTGACACTGTCAACTTTCCCCAGGAACGGATCCACTGAGACCCCCACTAGCTACTTTAAAAAAAAATTTTTTAATGTTTTTATTTATTTTTTAGAGAGAGACAGAGTAAATGGGAGAGAAGCAGAGAGAGAGAGGGAGACACAGAATCTGAAGCAGGCTCCAGGCTCCGAGTTGTGGGCACGGAGCCTGACATGGGGCTTGAACTCACAAGCTGTGAGATCATGACCAGAGCTGAAGTAGGACGCTCAACTGACTGAGCCACCCAGCCCGCCCCCCGCCGCCAGCTACTTTTAACCCACTCACTGCATGAGGGCCCCGAGGTCATTCAGTCATTTCCCATCTCTCTTCTTTTTAAGATCTCCACAAGACTTTTTCACTCCCCTCCTGGTCACTTTGCTAACAAACAGTGCTTCCTTAGGTCTAACACAAAAACTCAGGCTACGTTTTTATCCTACTTCCTACGCTTGGTTGAAGTCCTTAGAAAGAGGACAAAGCCTCTTTGGGCTCTCTATAGCATTTCCCACCCTCGCCAGGGACACGGGAGCCCTCTAACTATGCTTTCTTTTCCCATCCTTATGCTTGGTATGGTCCTGCAAGCCCCAAGCACACTTTGTCAGCAAGCCAGCTCCCTGATCAGCCATCCATTCGTTTTTCAGAGCCCCAAGTAGGGCAGAATAGTTAGCTGGTGTTCCTCATTCTGGTTCATTTGTTTGCCTCCCGTGTAATCATTTCTGCCACAGGGATTACAAGATATGTGTTTGTCGCTCTGCACCCAAGCCTCTACCTGCTGGGATTGCAAGGGCCCCTTTTCTACACGCTCGCATGTTCTGCTGGCTTGGCTCATTCCCAGATTCCCACTCACCCTCCACATACCTGGACACTTCATGTTTCATGTCATCCTTTCCCCCACGCCCAGCCCCGCCATGACCCGTCTGATCAAATGGTTAGCCCATAATAGTTTTAGTGCCAGGACACTGGTAATTTTTTGTCTCCCTGATATATTCCAGGGCATCCCCAAACTAATAGGAAGAACATTTAATTAGAAATTCAGAAAGCCAGTTTCAAATGAAACATTTGTTTGTGGAGGGCCTGCCTGGGCCATAAGTCAAGATTCATTGCTGACCTGTAGAAGTGCGTCAGCAGACTTGGGCTTGAGTCCCAGCTCTGCCACTTGCTGTGTGACACTGGTCTCCGGGTCTATTCAGACAAATGAGCGATATTAATATGTATGTCCTAGAACTGTAATGTCAAATGAAATGATGTGAGTGCAATATTTAGTGCAGTGCCAGATACATAATAAGTGCTCAATAAATACTACAGAGCTGCCATTACTGTTCAGAAAACTTTTGTTCTGGGGCACCTGGGTGGTTCCGTTGGTTAAGCATCTGACTCTTTTTTTTTTTTAATGTTTTTTTTTTATTTATTTCTAGGAGAGAGAGAGAGAGAGAGAGAGAGACAGCGTGAGCAGGGAGGGTCAGAGAGAGAGGGAGTCACAGACTGAAACAGGCTCNAATATGAAAAATTGTGCAAATACGTATGAGTGGTTCATTGATTTGATGTAGGGAAATAATAATTTGTATAAATGTCCAATTTTAAAATTAAAAATCTGTTGAGGAAATTCATGTACAAAAACAAGAATTTATATTTTTTTAATATTTTTTATTTATTTCTAGGAGAGAGAGAGAGACAGCATGAGCAGGGGAGGGTCAGAGAGAGAGAGAGAGACACAGACTCTGAAATAGGCTCCAGGCTCTGAGCCGGCAGTCAGCACAGAGCCTGATGTGGGGCTCGAACCCACGAACCGCGAGATCATGACCTAAGCGAAAGTCGGACGCTTAACCGACTAAGCCACCCAGGCGCCCCAAGCATCTGACTCTTGATAGCGGCTCAGGTCGTGATCTCTCAGTTGTGACATTAAGCCCTCTGTCAGGGTCTGTGCTGAGCTTGGAGCCTGCTTGGGATTCTCTCTCTCCCTCTGTCTCTCTGCCCCTTCCCCACTTGTGCTCGCTCTCAAAATAAACAAACATTAAAAAAAAAAAAGGCGGCTTTTGTTCCTCTCTGTAAAATGTGGAATAATACCCTTGCCCTCCTTTCTTCAGAGGAATATATGGACATGCTTCACATGCTCCCAAGCAGGACTTCCCGCTGTGGGGACCTGGGGACCACATCCACATCCTGGCATACTTTCTAGAAGTGCAGAATCCCAGTCCCACCCCACGCAACAGCTGTCCATTTCCAGAGGATGGTGTTAGGAATCTGCATCCTAAACAAAGCACCATAGCGGATTTTGCACTCTAAAAAATGAGAGGATCCCCAACGACCTCATTAAAGGATAAGTGACACGTCTGTCCCAGATGACAGAAACTTGCTTACTACTCTTTGAGAGAATTGGCCATTCAGAGTCGACCATGTCACCAACTCGCTGGAACAGAAAATTGGTTGTCTGTCACAGAAACTGGCAATGGAGAAGAATCGGAGTCGGCGCGGAGATGTAGTTCTCACAGCGAGGCCACGACCTCAGCACCCGATGGGATAATGTCGCCTTCATTTGGTGTGGGGAGCCTGACAATTATCATTAGAGTCCATGCCTACAACCATATGACAACCATCTCATCCCTCCCTGCCTTTAGTAGCATCTAGTTAAAACAGCTTCTGATCTCTAGCGGTGCCTAATTCTTCTAATTCCTAACAGACAGCTATTCTGTCATCCAGTTGTGCGCCTCCCATCTCCATGCCAATTGCTAGGTTTTGTCAGTAACCCTCCTCAGTTTCTTCTATTAGCACTGCAAATATCCATGTGAATTAGCCAGCTCCACACTGAATCTTCCTGAAGCACAAAGCCTACAGGTATCTTTGCGTAGCATTTGCATGAAATTTACACGTTGCCTGCAAAAGCCCCTGTGAAGTCTGTCCACCTGAACTGGTTGCCAATTCAGTTCAAAGCTGGTTTTTTCCCCATTTCCTCTCTGTACTCTAGCTTGTCACTTGACAACGTCTCTGTACCCTCATAAAACCACAGCACGGTAGGTGGGAAGGGCAGGACCCAACAGGAACTTTATAGATGGGGAACTATGGCTGGAATCACAAATCCCAGTGGAGCCCCCAATTCCCCTTGGATCTTCCTCCTTTAGAGACCAACACAACAAGTCACTGAGAAAAAAATCTTTCCAGGCTCCAGGCCTGCTTCACTCCTTGTTATGAGGTCCTGGAGCTCCCAATCTTGGCCCCCTTTGCCCATGAAGATAAAAGCAGTCTTGGGTCCCCAAGAGACGATAGGTGCAGAGAAAGATTTGGAAGCTCTTGTCCTATCCAGTCCTCTCTCTGATGGATGGGAAGCATAAGGCCCAGAGAGATGACGTGACTGTCCACCAGCGGGATAACAGGAAGCTGGACATCTTGACGCTCAAGCGCAGGGGGCTGGACAGTGCAAGTCTCAGTGTCCCTCCCGATCCCTCCGCTTTTTAGGATACTGGATGGATGGGGCGCCTGGGTGGCTCAGTCGGTTAAGCATCCGACTTTGGCTCAGGTCATGATCTCACGGTTCGTGGGTTCAAGCCCCATGTCAGGCTCTGTGCTGAAAGCTAGCTCAGAGCCTGGAGCCTGTTTCAGATTCTGTATCTCTCTCTGACCCTCCCCTGCTCACGCTGTCTGTCTGTCTGTCTCTCCCTCCCTCCCTCTCAGAAATAAATAAAACATTAAAAATTTTTTTTAAAAAAAGGATACTGGATGGAGAGGAAGTATCGGCTTCTCTTAAGAGTCTTAAGAGGAGCTCCTTGTGACCATGTATGGAGCCCACCCTCTGTGGACCTATTACTTGGAATCTAAACCTGGTGACAACTCTGCCATTCGGTGCAGTTTCTTCTTTAAGGAGGAAAGCCACTGTGCCTTTTGTGTCAAACTGTGATTACCTGGTTGAAGACAAAGGCCAGGCAGCGTCTAGATGCTTTTTTGCTGTTGCTGTTTTTGTCTTTTGTGGGGTTTTTTTGGTTGTTGTTGTTTTTAATGGCGTAGAGTTTCTCTTCCCAACTTATGCCACAGTGGAGCTTTAGCCTGGCATGTTTCGACTGGATGTAGCAGCATGCTGCATTTCAGCAAGGGGCAGGAAAGGAGAGGGGTCCCAGGACACTGCCTTTTGCTCTGTCACAGTTCACACAATGCCAGCAGCAGAGCCTGACACTGACTGGGCCTCCCTCAACTGCTGCAAGAGTAAGATTTTTGACAGAGATGAACATCTCGTTCCCTCTCCTCTGGGTAACTTGCTGAAATTCCCTGAGGGTTTTCCAGGTTGGGCCTTTAGGTAAAGTATACAGGGTATTCAGGGACAGGGTTCTATTTGAAATTCAGAAGAATTCTATTTGAAACCCAGAAGGTAGAGCCACGGACTGTTGCCACATCAGACCACAGGGAGAGAAAACTGACAAACGGAAGACTGACAATTCTCCAGCCTCACCAACTGGCCACTGGTCATCCATACACTGTCCCAGGCCCTGCCCTCTCTCTCATGAGTCCACATCTCTGTAGACATCGTATAGATAATTCAGGTCACTTCCTATAGCTAACAAGCTTCACTTACCCAATCTTCCTTTCCTATTTTGCTCAAGTAACTATAGATTGTTTAAATAAAAATTTTTTTGGTTAATTTTACAAAGGAAGTGAAAGATAGCAGAACCCATCCAAAACATGTGCAAAACATTTAATACCTCATTAGAAATCTATTTAAGCCCGGAGGGAAGTACTTGTTGTGGGGAGGAAGTCCTAGAGGCGACCTTGGTTGTTGATGAATTTATTAACTGGCCAGTTAACGTAAGGGTAAGGTCCATGGAAAGTCTTTGGCCAAGCAGAGAAAAGCAGACCTTCAATTACCCTTCGATTGGTGATCTCAGTCCAGGGAGGTAATCGGTGGAGGGAGAGCCAGAGACTGGGCAAAAGCTGTTTGCCTTTCCTACTTCTAGCTGAAGAGAAGAGATCCCTGATCACAATGGCTGGAGCCTCCATCCATCGTACTCCCCCGCTCCCTGGCTCTCCGCAGCTTCTGTTCAGCCCAGAGTTTGGAATTCAATCCAGGAACAGGCATGACAAACACTATTTTTCATTTCCATGGAGACCAAGGCCTGCAATAGAACCAGGACTCCATGCCTGAAATGCCAAAACAGCCTGACCCACTTTTCCCCCTTCCTACAAAAACAAAATAAATTTGTTTGGGTCCTGCCAGGGCTCAGGGAGAAGCCAGAGCTCCTGTTATCTCTATGGACATTCTGAAGAGCAATGAATGATAATGACCTTTGAAAACTCTACCGATGCTTAACAAACTGTCAGAAGTCAGACACAAATGGCTTTCCCCAAAAGGCTCTTCGGCCAAATCCATCCTGTGTCCCTGTCCTAATCTTCTGGAGGGAGAGGGTCCTATCCCCTAAGAGATGTACTTAATGGCTGGCAATACAACTCCCAGAATCTGAAATTTGCGAACTGTGTTCCTCAACATCCTCTTATACCACCGTCTCACTTACTCTCCTCTGGCCTCCGTGGACCTTTCTGTTTCTCGAACACACTAACTCCACCCGCTGCTCCAGTGTACTGCTCTTCTGCCTGGAACTCTTTTGAGTTTTGATTTCTGGTTCCTTTTCAACCTTCAAAGTTCAAAGGTCACCTCCCTAGAGCAGCTGGTCTTGAAGGACCACTGCGTCTAAAGTGACTTCCCTGTCCCGCAGGCAATCACGATCATGGCCTGCCTTTCCCCCTTGATGGCTTTTAGCAGGAGCTGAAATTGTCTTTGTCGTTGTTTTGCTGAGTTTTCTATCAATAGAGCGAACACTCCGTGGGGGACAGGGCCTTGTCTACTTGTGTGGGTCGCCAGCGCCTCTAACACAATGACTGGCATAAACTTGGGACCGCAGATTCACTGCATGAATAAAGGAATGAGCTCTTTTTAAAGCCATTCAATCCACTGTTCGGCCGCTCTGTTAGACAGTTCTTTCTTAAGCCTGCCCTAAATCTGCCTTCTTGTAACACAAGCCCACTGGTTCTTATTCTGACTTCTGGATCCATGCAAACTGAAATGTGTGACATCACTTCCAAGTTCTTTGCTGGCCTGGCCACTTTCTCTACACATCAGCATATATATCTGAGTTTAAATTCTGAGCTGCTTTGTGCTCTTGAGAAAAATGATTTTATCTTTCTGTGAGTCTGTCTCTTGTCTGTTGAAGGAGCACAACTTTCCTTACTGGGGGGAGGTGAAGAATCTTAAAAAGCAAACCAGCAAACAAAGCTCATTAGACAGTCCCTCCCCCTAAAATAAAGGTCTTCCTATAATTGCTCACCGAGTTAAAAAAAAAAAAAAGTGTTAGAGAAGCAGGAAGTGAATTCCCAGTTAAGAAACTGAATCTTTTTTCTAAATTCTATTCCTTTCTTCATGGCACAGAGGGTGAGAATATCAGTTGTTGCTATGCACGCCTTCAGCTAGTTCCTCCTTCCACAGGGCTGGGAAGATAAGGGCTTAGAATGGAGCAGAAGATGCTGAAATTACTCACAGGAACTTACTGGTGTCATACCCTTTGCTTTTCCTGAGATTGTTCACTGTGGGACAAACATCTACACTGCGAGACAGTCCTGCTAGGCTTGCAGGCAGTGCTGGCTGAACTGATCGGTAAGAACAGTCTGTTGTTTGGAAAGGGCCTTAGGGGTCAGGTAATCTAACATGTCACCAGTGCAAGGGTTCTCTCTGCAAGGCGCTGACAGCCATCATGCAGCCTCTGCTTCGGATCTCTGACGAGACAGCTCTCACTAGGCGGACACATACATGCTTGGACAGCTCTAAAGGGATTTTTAGCCCCATGATCCTTATTTCTCTGTTATTCTTGGTGATCATTATCCACTGGGCTCTCTTTGAACTTCCTAGTCTTCGGAAATTAAGCCAACCTTGCTGATCTGATGTCAATGAACAAGAATTTACTGAACACCTACTATGCACCTCCAACCTGGAAGAAACCTAGGCATGCCGAGAGCCCCACAGGGCAGAGACTTGTGTCATGGTTCTATGCAGATACACAGAGATTAAACGCACAATATTAGACACAATTATGGGTACGCAGTAGGAACTTAATACTTTTAAATTTGACTCACTATCAATCTCAGCCAAAGCTAAGTATAATCCCACCCAAAGTATTTCAGAAGCGTCAACACTCAGAAGAATGGGGCCTTGTAAAAGCAGAAAGGTACTACTAGGTTATCCCAGGAAGCCCCTTCCTTGAAAGAGATTTCCAATCCATTGGGAGGCCAGAAACCACTGGAACAAGGCAGGGAGGGGTTCAACTGAACAGAACTTCCAGCTTCTAACTTTGCCCACAAGGGTCCCTCCCCCATCCTCAGCCTGAGAAATGTTGCTAATAAAACCGAAAGGAACTTGTGCATGATCCATCCATCCATCCATCCATCCACCCCTCCATCATCCGTCAGTCCAATAGCTGAGAAGCCCACACTCCATCCCAGGCAATGCTCTAGGCATTAGGGATACAGGCTCCACCTCTAAGGAACTCACAATTGGGTGGGAGAGACAGACATGGAATGAACTAACACCATGAGCTACTTGGACTCAATCAAAACAGCTCCCTTCATTACTAGCCAGTCCTGACTCAGCCCCTTCCGTGAGTACAATCTGGGAGCGAACCAGTCCTGAGATTCAGCTTTCATGATGCAAGAAGAATGAGTGTGGATGCCACCCAGTCCCCGCAAAGATGTGACAGGAGGATGACAAAACACATCTCAAGGCTACACTGGGAACTACTGAGAGAAGCAAGTTTCTCTGACACAGAGGGACTCCGATCAAAATTAGGTGAGGGATTTGGAAACGAGATCCAGGCAGTCTGGGGTCCTTGTTAATTCAGACTCAGCAGCCTTCCCTCTCATTGGGGCTATGCCACGGCAGGCACCAGACGCTGCTGCCATGCTGTCAGAAGAAAGTTCTTCGCCAAGCAGTCTCGTAGACGAAGGGGTGTGCTGGATGTACGTGAATGACAGTTAAGTAACAGCACTCAGTGCACCCTTCTCTCCTGTCACTCTTCCCTAAGCTTGTGGTTAAGGCCAAGTGTGGCGAATCCTTTCCAGACTCCTGTGGATTCAAATCCAGTTCTGATTTACTTTTCTGCTGGAGATCAAACAGAAATCCACTGAAGAACAATCGTTATGTTAAAATCACAGAAAATCTTAGAACAAAGACGACTGTAAGGGGTCAGCCAATATGTCTGGGTGCAGGAGGACAGAAACACCCAAATCTCCCAAGAGGCTTGACCCTACTTGAGCATATATCTGAGGTACAAAATGCCAGGGCTCCCCTTTGTTATCCTTCTCATTGCCCTCTGCCATCATCAGGAAGTTCCTTATGATGAAAACAAAAAGTCTGGTAAAATGCATTTACTACCACTGTGTCTTATGCCAGCTTTCCGGAACTCGAGGTCAGTTCATTAGCTAGAACCCTTCTTCGGATCCCATGCTCCTTTCTTTGGGTGGAATGATTCCAATTCCTCAAACCTATTTTCAGAAGTGAAAAATCATTTCTCCTCCAATACATCTACCAAATCTCTGTTTAGATGATACCTCAATGACAGAAGTCATTAATTGATCATGCAGTTCATTTCACCTTTGGACAACTCTTTTTATTTTAAGCCCAAACTGCTTCCTGCGGCTTCCTACCAAAAGTTCCGTTTCCACTCCTCTGGCAGATATAAAATAATCTAATCCCTTTTACACGTGCAATCTGCACACGGCTGGCATGCTCGCTCAGCCTTTTCTCCCCCAGACCTGCCTGTCCCTCTAGTATCCCTCGTACAGCATGGCTATGGACCCCAGAGCCACTGGGCTCTTTCTCCTCTGAATAAATCCCAGTTCATCCCAATCCCCCTTACACTCTGAAGCCCAGGAATGTAATCCCACAGAGAAGTGCTCTGATCAGCTCAGAATAGAGCACAGCCACCACCCTGTGTGCTCTGGAAACCAGAATGCAAACATGTATTTTTGGATTCGTGTTCTGAATCAGGAGAAACCAGAATTAGTCACTGTTCTTTTACGAGTCTCTGGCTTCTGCATATAGGCTAAGGAGAGCACACACATGTATACCATACGTATGCACAGCCCCACAGGGAACGCCCCACCCCCATTCCTTCTCCTAACCAGACAAACCTGAGTTCAGTGAGATGATGAAGAAGCCATCCACTTCCTGCCCCAACTCAGGCTATGTCCCAGTTCTGAATGTTTATATGAATTATCTCCAGGCCAGATGCATAACCACAGCCCTTAGAGATTCTCTTATCTGGAGATGTCAAATCCTTAGAAAAATGTTTTCCCTCCTCCTAGTCCACAAGCATTTGTTCCTTGGACCCTTACAGCCTGACTCACAGATAAGCTGAGGTTTCCCTAACTGGCCAAGAGCAATACTGTGAGGTTCTGGGGTCGTTAGGAAATCTGACAGTTTGTCCATAACCAAGAACAGACGGGTGCGTGTGTACCAACATATGTATAGTGAAGGCTGCCTGCTCCCTTCATACCTTTCTAAGAGGTGTCAGGTGATCATTGGGACTTTCCATTCAGGACTGTCTAATCCAGGGTCAGCAGATCATGACCTACAGACCCAATGCAGCCTGCCATCTGTTTCTGTATGATCCATGGAACGGTTTTTTACATCTTTAAACGGTATGGGGGAAAGAGAAGAGCACCTTGTAACATGTGAAAATTGTATGAAATGGAAATTTCAGAGTCCGCAAGTAAAGTTTTATTGGGAACTTAGCCGCCTGTGTTCGTTCACAGGTCGTCTGTGTCTGTGGCTGCTTCTGCTGTGCAAAGCAGAGTTGAGTCGTTTCAGCAGACAACAGCGTGGGCCCACAAAGCCGAAAGTATTTACTGTCTGGCCCTTTACAGAATACAGCTGGCCAACCTTTGGTCTAACAACTTATGCCCCCTGCAAAGGTGTTTTCCGAGAGCCTGCTTCTCTTCCGTCATGTTCCGTCAGCCCTCGGGGCCCCAACCCGCCTGTGTTTGAGGACTTCACAAGCTGAGGGAAGGGGTTGCAGGCTTGCTCCCACCTGCAGAGGAAAAACGCAGGGCCAGAAAGAGAGGAGGCTTTTCCTAGGTAGTATATAAAAGTTCCTCTCCTTCATTCTCTCCCTGTGCGGTACCACTTTCCATGGTCTTGATGGTGATACTCTTCTGGCATGCACAGCTCCCCCAAAACATCCTTTTTTCCTTCCCTTCTTCCAAGGCCAGCCTTTTCCACCCCGGTCCTAAACTTCTTAACCTGTGGAGTGCCACTCAAGGACGTCTGGGCAGAAAGGTAGGGTGGGAAACGGAAGAGCAAGGGGGTGGGTCCACAGGATCACAGCTGGCTTAGCAAGGAGAAGAGGCAAAGTCAAGGTTCCCTTTCTCCAGCCCTGGCTAAGAGCTTGGCTGAGTCCCCAGGGAAACAGAGAGCTTCAAGTCCTCCTCCCCCCCCTTTGCCTAAATCAAGCAAATAACTAACAATGCAAGGAGGTGCGGGGGAGTAAGGACCAGCCACTGGGTATCTATTTTCTGAAAACACATGGCAAATCTCTGAGCCAAATGCCTGCTAAGCCAAAGAATAAACAAATCCCTTTATTTCCCTGAGACAGGAGCTATCAACTTCACCTCCAGTCCTTTCCTTCCTTTCCTTCCGCTAGCCTGATCCATAGGTCCCACGGTCCTCTCCCTGTGGGGGGGAGGCAGCATCTGTCGGCATCTGAGAGGGGGGTCTGCCTCCTCCCCCTTGCTAACCACTTCTCTGGTCAGCTCACCCCCAGCAGGAGCACCCCAGTTGGTAGGTGGAGAACACATGGCCTTTCTACCCCTCCCTCCCCCAGAGGCTCCGGCCAGCTCTCCTTGTTGCATCACTAATTCAACCCTATGCCCTCCTTTATCCCAGCTAGAGGACCCTGAATAAGTCTTGCTGGACCAAGGGGACCCCATCTGCCCAACTTCTACCCCTCCCTCCACCTGACCAGGTCTGCTCAGGCTGTGGTACTATGAAGCAGGAGAGGAAGGAGGAAAAAGAAAAAGCTGGGGGTGGGGGGAAGAATGTGGCATCTCTGCAGTATGATGTCACGCTGGCTGCTTTCAGATCCCCCAACACAGAACAGAAGCAAACAACATGGACTCCGGATTTACTGTCTTGAAAGGTTTGTGTTCCCGGCAGCTCTGAGCCGCCTGCGTCAGCTGGAAAAACCACACGGCCAGACAGGTTCTCCTCCTTACAACCCCCCAGGGGAGCCCCCAATCCGACCCCCGGGTGGGGGGGGGGCGGGGCAGAGCTAGCCCTCCAAAACACATGTCCAGAGGAAAACAAAGATAGACTGACACACACACACACACACACACACAGGCGTCAGTTGGCACTAACCTGGAAGCCATTAGGAACGGTAGTAGAGTGCAGTGCAGAGAACTCATTCATTCATGCATTGGGCAGTGGGGGGCGGGGGTGGGGGGAGCGGGGGGGGCCCTGAGGACGTCGGAGGGCACTCACCTCCATGCCCACCCCGCAGCCCTGTTTCTACCCGGGGAGGGAGTGGGGGCGGGGCGCTCATGAGCTCGGGTAGCTGCCTTTCTCTGCTGTTTCGCACAGCTCTGGAGTTGTAAGCATGGCCCCCCTTTATTTTCTCCCCCCTCCCACCGCGTTACTCGGTGTGGTCGGCGTGGTCGCGCGGCTACAGAAGTCCCTCTCTCCCTCGCCCCTGCTCCCTTTCTCTGTCTCCCTGACTCCCTCACAGACAGCTGTTCTCTGGCCCCAGCACGCACGCGCATAGCGCGCGCGCGCGCGCGCGCGCACAAACACACTCAGACACACACACTCAGACACGCACCCCTCTTGCGCGCCGGCACACGCGCGCGCGCGCACCGTGCCGCCTGCCGCTTTACATAATGCAACTCTTTCGTGCAGTCGGCTTGCTAGCTCTCAATTATTCATGCCAGGTTGGAGGACAGAGTCTCGCCTGGGGGCGGGGGGGGGGGGGGCGAAGCATCACTTCCCCTCCGTCCCCTAATCTGACTAAACACAAGATGATGCTCCCAGGAGATCCTGTGCCCTCTGCTGCCACCGATTATTTCCCAGGTGGTGCCTATTAGGTCAACCTGTATCAAGGAGGTGACGCTAAATCAAAACACAGGCGCCTGGCTCAAAATAGAGCCTTGCCTCTTTCAAAGGATGACAGCCTCTCTCATGGCCTGAGCCTGGGGAATAGAGTCAAGAGGAGGAAGGCAGCGTTGGAGGCCAGAGTCTGTGCAAGAAAATGGCTGAGGGCCTCTTCAGGGTAGCCTCTCCCAGCCTCCCAAAGCAGCGGGCTGATCCGCACAGACCAGGAAAATAACACTTTCAGGCACTTGCAATCCTGACAAAGGAGGCTCATCCGAGTTTTTGAACTCATAAGCTGCGCCTCTTGAAAAGGTTTTCCTGTCCTATTCACTGAAACACAGTGAATTCAGTGGTACTGCAATAGCCCCCAGACAAGTGTTCTTTCACACAAGAGGCAGGCAGTCAACAAGGATAGTAAAATGAATATTTTGACAGTCATCTAGACCCCTCAAGGCACTTCCCGCACAGTCATTTGATTTCTATCACAATCATCTGCATAGGCCTCCTGATGACCGCACCTAACGTAAGGATGCTGAGCCTGAGAAGGTGGATCGTCCTATGGACAGAAAGGCTGAGCTGGGAATCCAGATCACTGGACTAGAGACCCCATGACAACGAACTGCCGAACACCCCAAGCATGACCTTGAGCCTCTGGAACACCTCGTCACCTTTTGAAGGAGTGGTAAGGGAAGCTCAAACAGGAGCCCAAACAAACAAGTAACAAAAAGAATGGTGATGGTTAGCTCAGTGTTTCTCAAAGTCCAACACCCCGAGGATCTTGCTCCACCACAGATTCTAACGCAGTGGGTCTAAAGGGAAGGCGCCAGAGTTGGTCTAACAGACCCTCAGGTGACACCCATGTTGCTGTTCCACAGGCCACACCTGGGTAGCAAAGAGTTGATGTATGCATTCCCGCTCTCTGGATGGTCCTAAAGGACAGAGTTCTATCTGTCAGCTGCAGCTGCACAGGGTAACATGCTGAAGGTGAAAAATATTGATGTCACCTGTGTCCTGCTCACCAGACACATGCTGGGAGCTAATACATCTTGCGCATCTGTATGTTGGCAAAAAGTCTCACTTTTGCCTATAGGCTCAGCCTGAAAGGTCTTTCCAGTCTATTGGCAGAAGAGCAGCTTCATCGTATCAAGAAGCACACAGGTGGGGCGCCTGGGTGGCTCAGTTAAGCATCTGACTTTGGCTCAGGTCATGATCTCACGGTTTGTGGGTTCAAGTCCCACATCAGGCTCTGTGCTGACAGATCAGAGCCTGGAGCCTACTTCGGATTCCATGTCTCCCTCTTTCTCTGTCGTGCCCCAGCTTGTATTCTCTCCCTCTCTCTCTCTCTCTCTCTCTCTCAAGTGAATAAACATTAAACAACAACAACAACAACAACAGCAACCATAGGTTTGGATGTCTGGCCTTCACTTCAGTTACCTAGACAAAGTTCATCACCAAAGAAAGGTGTACAGGCAGTGCCCTGAGACACAAGCTTTGCCCCAATTCTACCCACTCCTACTTGTCTGGCTCAAGTCCTGCCCCTTCTGAAACATTTTTCTCGCTCTGGACCTCCCAGCTCCCTCCCCTCTTCTGGTATTCCCTAGAAAGAGCTAGTGCTTTGGAGTTGAATCTGCACGCAAAACAAAACTTTGCTGCTTTCTGGCTCTCCGACCCTTGTGTAAATCCATCTAACCCCCATTTCAGATTCAGCCTATTCATCTGAAAAGGCCAACAGTATCTCTCTCCTCTCTTACACTGTTGGAAAAATGATGGGCTAAAACAAAGGCATGGAACAGAACCCAAGAAAAGCTGGTATCTCCCCCACCCCTGGCCTTATAAACTACAGTACATGATTTGGAACTTAATTGGAGATTCTTTTGTTCGCTCCATTGGTTTTCTCTCCCTAAGAAGGTTGTAGGGCTGCTTCTTTCATGTCCTTCCAACATGTAGGAGTTCTGGGTACAGCACAGGTATGCGGAAGATATCTTTGTACTGACTGTCCTGTCCTCTGTTAAGACAGTAAACAAAGGGGTTGGTGGAGTCAACCAGGCAGCATCCTCATCTCAGCCTCCTCACTTGCTTCCTGTGTGAGTTTGGACACGTCATACTAACTTACCAGAGGCTTTCCTACTTCCACTATAAAATGCACACATTCATCTTTCCTCTGAAAACACCTCCACATCATCCAATCGTGTTAGTATCTTCAACGGTTAAAAAAAAAGTTTTTTAAATTTTATATTGCAGAGAGAAAGAGACAGAGAGTGAGTAGGGGAGGGGCAGAGAAAGAGAAGAAGACACAGAATCCAGAGCAGGCCCCAGTCTCCAAGATGTCAGCACAGAGCCTGATGTGGGGCTCGAACTCACAAACCGCAAGATCAGGACCTGAGTTGAAGTCGGATGCTTAACCGACTGAGCCACCCAGGCGCCCCTTCAACAGTTTAGATTAATAGCAGTGGATTAAAAGGGCAGGCTAAGAGGTCGGACAAAGCTGACTTCACATACTGGTTCTCTCAATTCCTAATTTTGTGACCTTTGACATGTTAGGCTCACTAAGCTTCAGACTTAATCGTTAGTCAAAAAAATAACAAAATCTTCCTGGACCATGTGAGGATTAAATGAGGTAAATACATGTAACAAGCTTTTCACTGTATCTGACAGGGTACCAGTCCCATAAATGAAAACATCATGATTGTCAGTATTGGTCAAAAACAATAGCTATTAAAAACAATGAAAAATAACTTCTAGTGGTGAGACAGGTATTCCCAAGCCTTCAACTGAGTCTGGACCTAAGAGAAACGTCAGTTCCTTAAGCTGTGTGTTATACCCTCTGCCATCATCAAAATGTTCTTTGTCTGCTGCTCGCCAACTGGACCTCGATAATTAACAGGAAAGTTACAGAGTAAGCAAATCAGAGAATCTAGGCTGTATCTACTGTGTTATAAAATGTAAACCTTTTCTCCATGATCAGAAGCTCCTTGCTTGAGCTACATAAAACCAAAACCTGATAATAAATAGAAATAGAGTACAGTCTGTGTGCAATGCAACTTGCTAAGTCTCTGATGTGAATGATCTCAGCTAATCCTGCCAACAATGTTATGAAACAGGTACTTCTCACCCCCATTTTTTCTGATGGGTTAATAACTAAGAGGTGGAGGGTTCGCTAACTTTCCTATAGCATAGGATGCATGAACAGTAGAACACGTATCTGAAACCCTGCCTTACCTGAGTCCCACTCAACCACTGCAGCGTGCATGAAAAGTGCTTACTGATATGTCGTCAGGGGCGCTTTCTTGGGCTAAGAGTGCTTACTAGATTCATGCTGCTCCCTCATCCTCCCTAAAAGTCACAGCGCAAACTCTGCAGCGGCCTCTGAGTCCGGGAGATGGAAGACCTGTCATCTGAAGGAGCACACAGGCTTTCGGCAGATCCAACTGACACCCCCCAGACTCAGTCTCTGCCTTTTAAGAGCTGAGCTGCTTGGCACTGAAATTCCCAAACTGCTTTTCTGTAAATGAATTTAGGAAACGGGAGGTTAAATGAATTTAGGAAACGGGAGGTAAAAGTGGGTATCATTTTCTGAATTAAATCTTTCCCTTAGAGATATGGAAAGCTGACATTAGTTTCTATTTTTGAAGAGAAAAGAGGTTTTCTGAGTCCTGTGCAGTATCAAAAGCACTTTCCAAAGAGCGCCCTGGGGGGAAGAAAGAGAAGTTAAGGTACACCAGCAAATCTAACCCAGTCCTACTCAACACAGTCCCCGTTCAATCACTTCTATAAAAAGAAGGTTGGTGTCTACATAGTATCTTGTTCACCTGAAGCACTTAATGGGAGCTCAAAGGATAAGGTTCTATTGTATCTTTGAACTCTATTCCCATCCTAATGAAAACAAGACTTTTTTACACAGTAGGTACTTTCATTTTAACTAAATCTGAATTTTTTTTGAATTATGGGGGATGATGTACAAAAGTGAACCCAATTACACTACTATCCAAAACACAGCTGTTAATCTAGGAGATCCCTGAAGTGTTTGGTAAGTCAAAGGAAAATGGAGAAAGATCTGACACTTACTGAGAATCTACAATCTGCTAGGCACAGATTTTATTTTATTTACTTACAAAACTTCTACTTAGTCCAATGAGAAAACTAAATACAGAAGCATCGGACTTCAGCTCAGGTCATGATCTCATGCTGTATGGGTTTGAGCCCCACATCGAGCTCTGTGCTGGCAGTGCAGAGCCTGCTTGGGATTCCCTGTCTCTCTCTCTCTCTCTCTCTCTCAAAATAAATAAAACTTATGGGGGAAAAAAGCCTATCCTTACCCCCAGGTCACACAGCTATTTCTAAAGCCTATGTTTTTACCACACAATGCATAAACAAACGCCTATGAAGTAAAAGGCATTTCAAAAGTTATCGCACTTGGGGCACTTGGGCAGCTCAGTCAGTTAAGCATCCGACTTCGGCTCAGGTCATGATCTCATGGTTTGTGGGTTCAAGCCCTGCGTCAGGCTCTGTGCTGATGGCTCAGAGCCTGGAGCCTGCTTCAGATTCTGTGTCTCCCTCTCTCTGCCCCTTCTCCATTCTCTCTCTCTCTTTCTCTCAGACATTAAAAAAATTTTTTAAGTCATCACACTTAACCAAAACCAGTTACAATCATAATATTGCATTTAACCCTGGAAACAATACTGCAAGTCAAGTCCCATTGCTCTTACTCAGGCCAGTTATCCATTTATTGCCCCTCAGGCCCAAATCTACCCTTCTCCTGATGCGGGAACTGTACCCTGTCAACATTCCTCAAGCCTAACAAGCCTCACTGGCGCCCCTAGTGGGCACTTGCTGATTTACCCGCCCCAGCCTGCAGCACCTCAGGAACTTTCTGTGTCACACCCTGGGCCACAACCACACCCTCTCCAGTAAACTGTGGATCTCCGCCTTGCGTGGGGATCACCTTTGTAGGTGTGTTCATTCACTGGGGGCTCTGCCTCAATCCTAAAGGTGGCGGCTGCTCCCTGCATCTGTTATTCCTGTGTTCTTCAGGGCCCTCAGTTTAGCTGTTAATGATTCTCAATGTGAAATAGTCCCTGTTGGCCTCGCGGCTATACTGTCTCCTGACTGGACGCTCCCTGATATACTGCCACGGCAATGAACAAAAGGAAGCACCATCCCCGCCCTCAAGTGATGCAGTAATAATAGCTAGAAGTCTTTAGAGCATTCTATGAACCAGACAGAGATTTTATGGATTTAGTACGTGTTACTTCATTTACCCCTCCCATCAACCTTAACCCTACTTTACAGTGAGATACCTCGGAGTTTAAATAATTTCCTAGGGTCACACGGACAGTGGACAGAGAAGCCTGGAGAGGTGTCTCAGCACTCGGACTCCATACTCAGCCATGCTGAAATGCCGCCTCCATCCACTGGCTGCAAAGACTGACAGAGGGCCAAGGCAGTGCACGTGGGACGTATAAACACATCAGTCTTTCACAAGGTTGGAACAGAAAAAAGAAGCTAAATTGCTAGCCAGAGAGGTCCACATATATCCAAAGAAATTGAAATACAAGAAGGGGCCACCATGAAGGGTCATTCAAGTTGGTCTCTGTAGTAGACAAGAGTTGGGGTACCCTGGTCGACAGGTGCACCGACAACCCCACTAAACAGCTCTCTCCAGATTTAATGCTCAGTCATTGTCCATGTGTTATGAACCATGCACGCAAGAGGACTGATAATCTGCATGTTTTCGCCCCACCCTGAGTTCCCGACCCAGGCTCTAATCCATAGAAGCTGGGTCGGGGGTACCCGAAAGGGTATATTGATTGCGTCTGACCCAGCAGTAACCCAAGACACCTCATTAATACTGCATCTCTCACATGAGGAGCAGAGATGTCCATGTAATTAAAACCTGAAGCAGGACATGTGGGGAGGCACTGAGGGTGCAGGGGGGGCTCTAACATGGCTCCACTCTAACATTTTCTTGCTCTGCAGCGAGCCTGCACCAGCACTGACCCAGCGCCCAGTCTGGCTCTAGGCATAGATAGGCTCTAGGCAGTAGGATAAGAAGACCTAGCCCCTAGCCCACTGGGAACGTAACTTGCTGGGATTAGCGCTCCTTCTATATATTAGTCAAACCCCTGTTCACCATACATGCCAGCCCCCTTTCCCAATTTTCTTATAATCCTACACGAATAGAATAATTGGCTTTTCTGAGTATCACCTTTTTCTTTTCCGAATGCTCCCAACCATCCATTCCAGATTTTCAGCCTGGATCAATTATAAACCCACAGAATGGTCTATGCAGGTGATTCCCAAACTCCGCTGGTCTTTAGAATCACCTAGAAGTTTTTACATATTTCCAATGCACAGTCACACCTCCTACCAATTAAATCAGAATGTCTGGGGATGTTTTTAAAGATCTCCAGGTGACTGCAAAGTGCAGCAGAAGTTTTTAGACACCACTGGTCTGTATGACTTTAACCTTAATTCTCTAGTAATGTAATGTAGAAATTACTTCTGGGGTGTCTGGGTGGCTCAGTTGGTTAAGTGTCTAACTCTTGATTTTGGCTCAGGTCACGATCTCATGGTTTGTAGGATTGAGCCCCAGGTCAGGCTCCACAGAGCCTGCTTGGGATTTTCTCTCCCTCTCTCTCTCTGCCCCTTCCCAGCTCATGCACACACACTGTCCCTCTCAACATAAATAAATAAACTTTAAAAATATAGAGAGAAATTACTTCTTAAGGTATAGTCTAATAATCTGTATTCCCTAGAAATCCATTTTTTTAAATCTAAGACATTTTTCCTCCCTTGTAATGATTTCCTAACTAATAATCAGAACTGATGCTCATTGAGAACTATATGCCAGGCACTTTATGAAGGCTACATTGGGTTATAGCTCAGTTAATCTTATTATTCCAATTTCACAGAAGAGAAATTGACTGAAAAAGATTATGAGCACGTCTGCAAGTTTATTTGATACACCTGAGCTGTCTTCGAGGACTAGAGACTTGAGCAAGTTTAAGAAAGTAAATATTCCCCCATGCTCTTTTCTCTGGTCTTGGGTTTTAGTTCCACCCAGTTCTATTTGCTCTGTTCTTCTGGTTTTGAAAATCACTCTTCTTAAAAGAGAGGACAAGCTTGGGTAAGTTTGGTGAAATTCTTCAATGCAGTGTGAATTTCTCCTTCTCCTAGACCTGCAGAATCCAAACAGGTGCTCTGCGGCCTGGGCATGAATCTATACAAAGCAGCCGGCACTAAGAGTGTTCTGACCCCTGCCACTCCCCTCCGCCTCCCACCCAGAATGCACAAATCCCCACATGTGATCAGAATACCACACCTCGTAGGTAGAAAGGTTTAGGCAAGGAGCTGGAGTGGACTCCCGGGGAGGAGAAAATGGGATTGGGGAAAAAGATGATAAATGAAATAACCTCTGATCATGACTCTGTGGGAAGCAGGTAGTGGTTGGGATCTACATGGAGTCCAGAAGCCTCAGGGAGGCACAGAGAAATCAAAGTAGGAAAAGCGAAGAGGTATGAGGTGGGACTGCAGTCCCAAGGGCCAAATGGAATGTCACTTAACAGAAAAAGGCAAGCTGTCCTCTTTCCAGGCAATTACAACTGTGTAAGCAAGAAGGCCCTGAACCAAGAGACTGTCAGGTGGGGGGCTGCCAGCAGGGCTGGGGACCTTTAAAACATGGGCACAGAGCTCATCTAATTACTTAATTATGCAAATTAAGTAGTTTAAGTTTTACTTAGCCCTCAATCCCAGGGTTAACACAGGTTAGCATGGAAGAGGATTAAATAATAACACAGACCACTCAGTCCAGTGGTCTTTCTGCCACCCTGAGTCACCAAGTTCTGGATACTGCCACCAGCTACTCTCAGACCCTGCACGTGTGACCCTCTCTGTCAAAGGGAGATAACACCTGTTCTATAAAAGGGTGATGGTGAGGAAGAGAAGATGGAAGGTCAAGTGTAAGTCCTCGGGTCCTAGACACATGCAGGAATATTATCATGTAATGGTAATTCTGCCTTCCAGAAGCAGGCATTCACTCCCCCCACTCTCTGGAGTCAGAGCTGCTGATGGGTCATGACCAAGCTCCTCTTCGGGAACTGTCCTTGACCAAGGAGAACAGCCTCCCCTAAGAATAATGCCTTCTCTGTGAAGACAGACCATACCTAAGGGACAAACCGTCCCTAAGAGGGACAACGAAAACCTGCTCCTTTATCTCACTTTGGGATGACTCTGCAAGGCCATGCCAGAGTCAGGGCTTTTCATGGAACTGATCAAAGCCTCTTGTATGTTCATCAAAGTTTAACTTCTTCCTCTGTCCAATCCTGAGTCCGTCACTTACTTGCAGGTCTGTTCCCAAGAGCATTTCCCAGTAAAGCTCCTGCAAGGCAAACCTGCCTTTTTCAGAGTCTCTTTCCAACCTAAGACACATACCAATTACCATGAAGGAATGTGTGTGAACAGGGAGGCGTGGAGACACGTTGCTCAGGTGTAAGGAAACGCCCTAATCTCAAGACTCAGGAATTCAGTACAAGTCTGGGATTTCTAGAGAGTTCTGGTCTTCCCCCCACCCCCACCCCCACCCCCAGGACAGGCAGATAACCATGGTCGGCCTTCTACCTCTGTCCACTGCAGGATATTAGGAGAGACTAATCACCTCTCTGCAGAGGTAACTGACCTCTCCTTAATCCTGGATTAAGGTCTTTAAGAGGGAAGCCTGTTTGCTGGTGCCCCAGTTAAGATGCTGACAGGTACTTAAGAAGAGAACTTGAGTCCCTCCTGCGACTGGCTAGAGGCTTGGGCCACATGACCATCCCCTCCATCTCCCTCCACCCCCTACCCACTTTTCCTTTAGCCAGAAAGCCTGGGCAGCTAATGAATGGAGCGGCAGCATGAAAATCGCATGGCTAGGCCCCTGAATCTGGGTGCTAGTGAAAAAGACAGAAAGAGGGCGGAAGGGGGTGGGGATTATGAGGAGTTAAGAAGAAATCCTAGTCAAGGCAATGACTGTCCCCAGGTGGGAGGCCTTGGGGCCATGCTAGAGACGCTGTTGCCTCCTGCCCCTTCCACAGGCCCACGTGCTCTAGAAGTCTGGGTGGCCAGTGGGGCCAAGAGATGGAAAAACCGGGCAGAAAGCAACGCCCCACAGCTCATTTTTGAAGCATTGGGACCTAGCTCCTCCTAAAATCAACCGCGACTCTCCAGGAGGGAGGTCACTAAAAGGGCTCTTGCCCAGGCTTTGGAGAACTTCCACGATCTCTCTTCCCATAGGTGGCACAGAAGTAGGGACTCCTGGAAGAGCCGTCTAGGGCCGGCTTTCTGCAGAGGCACCCACAACCTGGCTGGGCTTGCCGCTGACCTTGACCATTTGTACCTACAGACCTCTTTTTTCAGCATCCATTGTCTCCATGTGTCCAGCTGTGGCAGTCAGCCTGCTCAGTCACCCTCCCCAAAGGCTCCCAGTGGGCTGCTAATGCTATTGCTCCCAAGATGGCCCCCCTTCCAAGGCAGGGCCCCAATATACACTTGATTCTCAAGGAGGACAATGTGGGCTAATTAATGCAGGCGTGACTGACATGTCGCAGTCTACAACTTGTTTTATAAGAGCATCCACCTTCAGGAGGGATAGGCACCTAAATGATACTGGTGTGTGGTGTGTGACCGTACATGGGCCTCTGGGCCTCAGTTTCCCTATCTGTTACATGAAGGGGTTGGGTCTAGATGCCCCCCTCATTCTTTACCTCACACATGTCAAAGTGCTAATTAAGAACAAAAAGATGAGCTCTGTGACCAAAGTTGGGGCGGGGGCGGGGAGCAGAAAAAGGCAGTAATGCTGATCCCAGCAGAAAGTGCTGGTGATCCAGGCTGTGAGTTCCTGGGTCCTGGTTTCTTTCTACTCTCTCCATTCTGACCACATCATTGCCTTGAACTAAGTGCCTCTCCTCTTCCTACCTCTGCACCTCCAGTCTCTCCAGAGAAGAGCAAAAAAGCTGTGCTCAGCAGCTGGAAGGTTTTCTCTCTAAACTCCAAGCCAATGGGGGGACAGGTAGGCGCAGAAGAGATCCAAGTAAGGAGGTTAGCAGCTGCCTGGCAAGCTGGTGACACTTAGGCCATGTGCTAGGACATCCTGATAGCACCACACCCTCCAACCAAATCAAATCTCACCAAAATCAAATTCCCTTCTCACAGTCCACACACCGTTGATCATTCAGCCACGAGCCCTGGACACTGGAGACTGCTTAATGCGGGGGGTGGGGGAGGGGCGGGTACAGAATAAGCAGCTGACCTGCTGGCAAGGACATTTCTTCTCCAAAGCTTGAAGGAGAGTGACAGTCTAGTTACTGGTGGGCAAAGACGAAAGCTCAGCATGGACCCAAGTGGCTCTAAGAATAATTAAAATATATTCACGGGGCGCCTGAGTGGCTTAGTCAGTTAAGTGTCCAACTTCAGCTCAGGTCATGATCTCACGGCTCAGGAGTCTGAGCCCCACACTGGGCTCCATGCTGACAGCTCAGAGCCTGGAGCCTGCTCTCTCTCTGTCCCTCCCCCCTATATGCACTCTCTCTCTTTCTCTCTCTCCCTCAAATATAAATAAATAATAAATACATTTGGGCCTCGCCAACAGAATCAACTTGAAGAGGAAATAAACTTGCCACAAATAATACTGGTAGAAGTGTTCTTAGAAATAGTACCATACTTTACAGGGTCTACTGGTCAGATGAGATCAATCAGACAGTGTGGGTCTGCCCTACACAAAACTGTGAAGTAATTATAGATATTTAGGCTGTAGGACAGATGTCTCAGAGTAAGGAGGTGTCAACTATTTGAAAAGAAAAAAGAAAGCCAAAGGAGGAAAGAGCCTTATTTTTTGCTTCTCCAATGGGAAGTTACCGGGTAGCATAACTAGGTTTGAAATACGAGGAATATGCTAAGTGTTTGGGCAGCCAAACATTTTAAGAGGCTGGCTCATAGTGGGTGAGTTCCTACTCAAGTTGCTGGTATCCCCATCTCTAGAAGGGTCCAGATGACCTCCAAAACCTCCCGACTCAACTGACTCATCATCTGTGGCCAAACAGCCCCAAGTAGTAGATGATGCCCAGGGAGGCTCCGGCGTATGAATGAGCACAGGGTCTTCCAATTTTTGTACAGAAAACCACTAGGGATCTTCATGTGTTTCAATTCTGTACATTCTTCTTCCCCAAACTGAGAGGGAAGGTCTTCCTCTACTGTTAAGGGCCAAAAATAACATCCATAGCCTCTACCCAGCTCCAGCCTAGAAAAGCCTTTTGATCTCACTCAGCCCAGATCCCCACCCAAAGCAGTGATCTCCCCTGCAGCTCCTCTGATGACAAGGGGGGGGGGGGGGGGCACACGGAACTTTCTCATTAGCCCCCAAAATGATGAATCAATATTCTTAAGTAATAGGGCAGATTGGCCAGATCCTTCTCCTGAGGGAGGGTGACAAAATCAGTCTCTCCATCCACTGAGGTCCTGCTCCTGTGCATTGCTGTGGGTCTCTGAGCCAAAGAAAACAAAACCACCTCCCCACAAGGAACACAAATGGTCCTGTGATGCTTCCTGGAAATCTTGTAAAATATGCTCCAGTAGGAGTGAGTGGATGCTAGGAAAACTCTGCCCACTACCGCGTTCCCTGTATACTGACATTTGCAATCAACACGGAAAACATCCACGAGACGTGCCCCGGAGGACTGGCTTGTTTTCTTCTAAATAGTCTAGCATTTGACTCCCCCAAAACCATTGTATCAGGATCTATAAAATACCACCGCCTGGGTTGTGGCATTAGAACCCTCTGGTCTCTCCCACAGCCTTTTGTCCGGCCCTGATGACTTCACAGCACACCCTGGGGGTGGGGGTAGAGGGCAGGTAGAAGCAGAAGAGCCCAGTCCTCGAAGGCTGGGTGTCTCTTCTCCCCCAGCCTCCTCGACCTCATGCCATGTCCACAAGCAGCCGGAGAAATCTGACTCCTGAGTGCAAAGAGAAATGACAGAGCACGGGAAGAAAAAGAAGCCCCGAGCTGGATACTTAACGTGGAAAACTCGAGTCCAACAGGATCATTTTCAGAAAAGTAACGGTTTTGCAAAACCAGAAAGTTATAATAAAAACTTGTTTGCATGCTCAACCCTCGTGCCCTGCTTTGGCTCAGTGGTGCCCCTGAGGGTGGCACCTCCCACGTACCCTTGGTTACACCCCACCCCGCCCCGCCCCACCCCGCCCCTGCCGAGCCACCACACTTCTGTCTATTCTCCTTCTTTGAGGTCAGGAAAGCCATGCAGACGGGACAGTAATTATAATACCTTGTGTTTATGTCTAGCTATTTCTGGCCTGAGTTTGTTTTCCCTTCCTTCAATTCCCTCTGTAGAGGTCAGCCAGCCTTATAGATGTGGCTTCTGGCCTTCTTCGGATAGCATTCCACAGCTTATCCACATCACCTCGCCTAGAGGTGGAAGCCAGGCAGGGAATTTTCTCCTCCCTCTCTGGGGCAGGGCAAATGGCAGGGCTGCCTTCTCGGAGCGAGTCATGGAGATACACCTGACAAATACCAGTCATTTACTGGGAGAATACAAGGTCAGCGTAGTCAGGGGACTTTGGCACTAAAAGACTATTCAAATCATGGTCTCTGACATGGATGATCAGTGTATTAAAAGAAATTTTTTTTTCACAAAAAAAACGTGTATGGTACTACTGATGTGTTAATTCTATTGTAAGAACTCTATAAACATCAATTCTGTTAATTCTCATCATCACTCTATACAGCACATACTAGATGATCCCTATATTACAGGTAAGAAAACTGAGGCATAAGACAGGTTGAGAAACTTACCCAAGATCATAGAGATAGTAGCTGGTGGGGCCAGGATTCAAACCCAGTGGACCAGCCCCAGGGTATCTGCTCTTAACCACTAAAGAGAGGCTCTCTTGCTCAAAGTCATGAGCCCCATGCAGATAGTCTGATTCCACATGTCCCCACATGATTCAGACGGCCAGCCAGGCTTCGAAAGTACTGAGTTAGTGGCTCTCAAACTGTGGTGTGCTTGTTGCTATTCAGATTCCTGGGCCCAAGAAGTTCTGGAACCAGAACCTAGAATGGATAGTTTTAATATGCACCTTAGTGGTTCTGGGGCCAGTGGTTCACGAAGGGCACTTTGCAGAAAACCAGTCCTATCTCTTCACCACACTCACCTGGACAAGTAAACAACTCCCTGGGGCACCTCGCTGCAGCCTGCAGAGACCATTCATTCTCTGCTAGAGTGGCTGCCCTGGGGGAGGGGGAGCCTGGGGAGGGCTAGTCTATTCTTTAGCCTTGGTGACTGAGGCCACCTTTGGACAGTGGAGGAGGAAAGGAGGTGGGTGACCAAACAGAGCTCACCGTCCCTCCACACTTGACAGGCTGCACATCAGGGGGGGACATGCGGTTGGTAACGGGAAAAGAAAAAAAGACTGGGCAGTCTCGGCCCCTATCTCTCATTGCCAGAACAATGGGCTCTTCAAATCCCTGGCATCTGAACTGGCAGCCGGCCACCAGGAAAGAAAAGAGCTCGCTGTCCCTTTAAGGACGCCTTCTCTCCACAAAGGTCAGAAATGCCAGCTCAGCCTGCCCAGCGGCAGCCGTTTTGCCACTTTGGTGCCCCAAGGCCCTGGGCCATGCTTCCCCCCTCTCCAGCTGGTTCTCTGGGCACCTGCTGTCTTCTGAAAAAGGCAGAGCACCTGGGGGGCAGCTGCTGCTCCAAATGAGGTTCGGCGATCCATCTGGGAGGAACTGCTGATGTGCATGGAAACCCAAGACATCATTTGCCTCTCAAAAATCATTCCCCCAGGAGAGTCAGCCCCAAGAAAGTGGGGCTTGGGGGCCAAGGTCAGAAAGATGACTGCAGGAGGAGGGATGGGGTCAAAAAGAAAACAGTATTAATGGATGCTCCAAGAGAAACATGATATTTAGTCCAGAAGAGCAAAGGCTGATGGACGAAAGATCCAGAAATCACAAAGAGATGAGGGTAGCGAGTGGAGGTCGGGAGGAAACGGTGAGGTGTGGGGTAGGAAACGCAGGGGGAAGGGGTAGGGCAAGGGCTCTCCTCCTACAGACAGGGTTCAATTGCTACCACTTTATGTAACCCGGGGCTGCTTCCCTAACTTCCTTGAGCCCCAGTTTCTCTGTAATTTGGCATTTATTGAACAGTATATAGATATCAGAAACTAAAAATGGCTGTTATGTTAGGGCACTAGCCACTCCGTGTGGGTCTCACAGGCAGCTGAGAGAGTCGGACTATGTGCTGAAGAAGCCTGAATCCTAGACCACACCACCGGTTCTAAGAAGTTGTCTTGCAAATACGTGCCATGAGGAAAAGGGGCACTCACTGAGCAAACTGCATGGGTTGGTGCAAATCATGATTCTCCGGGAAAAACAGCTCAAAATTAGTCATCTATTCATAATATAAAGCAGGGGTCAGAAACTTCTGTAAAGGGCCAGACAGCAAATATATTAGACTTTGCAGCCCACAGAGTCTGCCATCGGCACTGAACTCTTACTTCCGTAGGGTTAAAGCAGCTGTGGACAACATGGAAATTAAGAATGTGGCTGTGTCCCAATAAAACTTTATTTACAAAAAGAGGCGGCAGGCTGACAGATGGCTTTAGTGGAAAAAAGGGTAAAATCCTTATGGGATTTATTCCTTGTGGAATAAAAGATATATGGAGGCAGAACCCTATTTCTTGCTCTTCTACGCTGGGATTGTGAGTATTGTACCCACTGACTTGATTTCCAAGAAGAGCTTCCAGCCAACACAGGCTAACTGCAATGGGACTCATGATGGATTCTTCAGCATCTATGTTCAGAGTTTGCTTAGCATCTCTTTGCCCTTCCAAGCCCTCTTTTTCTTGTTCTCCTGCATTTCTATTCCTTGTGATTGGGAGCTCAGAAGAGGCAGGGTCTCCTTCCTCGGCAAGGCTAGCGAGGTACTGACCAAACGGGCCACCCCTCGAGGTGTCCTCCTCAGCTTCCCTCACCGCAAAAATGTCCCCCCCCCCCAACTTCCCAGGCTGCAGTGGGCCGGGGTCCTTCACGTCTGTCCTGTCCATCTTCCTGAACAGCTATGCATCTCAGAGAATCCGTGCATATGTTCACTCATTCACTGATTTGGGGGAGTGTCTACTGTATGCTGGGTAAACCTTAGAAAAGGCCAACTTCACCTCCACCTTGAGTGGCACTGGAGAGAGGCTGATACAATGTTTCCTCTCAGAGGGGCCCCCTCCTGTTCCTTGTGCTTGGTTCCCCTCCCTGGAGTCTTTCAACCCCAGAGCCGAAGCACTTCAAGAATAACTTTCTCAACTGTACGAACAATGTTTGTCATGACCAATTTCTAACTGGCACTAAAAGCAGGGAGCATAAGAAAAGTTGAGAAATGAGGAGACAGATCAAAAGTAAAGAAGGTGGTGGGGGGGACAAAAAAAAATCCCTAAAAAAAATACTGCTTGCTTACATCACTCTATCTGCATAAAATGACCTCACTCCACAGATCCCTCCTATGCGCTCCCAACCTTCCTTCCAAAGCTCTGCTGTCAATGCACCTTCCACAGGGAGACTTCCCTGATGAACTCCCCCAAATCTTAAACTCCATGGCATCCCCTGGAATTCTCCAGTATGGCTCTCTTGCTTATGTACCTAATGCACGGTATAGGCCAGCCTACAGGTCCTAACCCTTACAATGCCATGTGCTCAAAACCCATAGGATAACTCTTCCTTCTTCTGCATTCTCATGGCACACTGCAATTGGCAAACGCTCTCCCAACACTACTGCTTGGCCAAGACTCTGCTTTAATGGAAGAGCTGCTGCTACCTCACATTATCTTCAGTGACCTGTTATCACTGTTCATACCACCACCATTCATTCATTCATTCATTCATGCGCTCAATAAAACACATGTGGAATGTTCATGTGCCAAGCAGTATACCATAGATTGTCATCTGTCTCATGTGCAAATTCATTTAATCCTCAGGCCAGACTATGATTAACATGTATCTGGCACACAACAAAGAGGTGATTTCCGAAGGAACTGTGGTAAACGCGGGCAACTGCTCGGAAGTGGCAGAGTATCGCACTCTGGAAAAGAAGTACTCACTTACCTGGTGCTCTGATGCCAGGAAAATGGATGGGACCTATCACAGTCCTTTCTAGGCCCATGATGTGTAATTTAATCACCTGGGTTTTATAAAAATTGATGTGATTCTATGTCAAAATGGACCGATGCATTAAACGTACAGAACCAAATCCCAGAAGGACTCAAAGCAAGCAAAAGTGAATGTGTATACAGTACTGGCTTGGGAGGAACTTTCTGTGAATAATGCCAAACAGAGAAACCATAGAGGGCAAGACTGATTAACTGGAACACACTCAAACAAACATGCTTCTATGCACCGAAAACGGCCTGAAGTTAAAAGACACACCGTCCAGGGAAAATACTTATCACATGTATGACCTAAGGGTGAATGTCCTTATTATAGCCGAATCCTGAGCAATGAAAAAGACAAACACCTCAACAGGAAGGTGGGCAGAGAACAAAAAGGCATTTCATGGGAGGAATATACATGGGTAATAAGGAAATTAAAAGCGTGTCACCAAGGATCAAAGAGATGCAAATGAATGCAACTCAGAGATACCATTTGCAGAATATCAGATTGGCAAAGACTAAAAAGAATGGTAATGCCGAGGCAGGCAAGGACAAGGGGAAGGAACAAACACTCGTAACTTGCTGGTGGGTGTGTAAATTGGAACCTTTCCGAAGGGCAACTTGGCACTCTGTATGAAAGCTGCTGACCTAGGGGCGCCCAGCTGGCTCAGCTGGTAAAGCATGCGAGTCTTGATCTCAGGGCTGAGAGTTCAAACTCTACGTTGGGTGTAGAGATTACTTAAAAATAAAATCTATTAAAAAAAGCTGTTGACCTAGAAATCTGGCTTCTAAAGTATTCATCTGAAGAATGTTAGTATGACATTATTTTTAATCTTGAAGAGTGGGAAATAACCTAAGTGTCAAATACAAGGAGAATGGACAGTACTTGCAAATATGCAATACTCCTCCTTAAATGTAATTACGTAAATCAAGATTTACTACTATAGAGAGATCAGGTGGTATTCATTGAAGACTTCAGATCAGTGTATGGAACAAGTTATAGGTTTCACCTATAACGTTTATGTATAGTATACATAGAAAAAAACAGCTCAAAGGATAAAAACCAAAATATTAATAGTGATTATTACGAAGGGTGGTATCATGGCTGACTTTTTTTTGACTTTATGTTTTGTAAGGTTTCTACAATATGCAGAGGCAATTGGTGACAAAAAAAAACAACGCACAAATATTCAAACAAGTTCAAACTACTGATAATTTTTTCTGGGAAAAAAGTTCTTTACTTCTGATTTTCAGAAGAGAGAAAATATATAAAAGAACTCTGAAAAGCAGAAAGGATGTACAAATCCAAGAGTGCAATCAATTATCCAGCAAATATGTTCTGAGCACCAACTATGTTTAAAGCCTTGTAGAAAGTACCAGAAGTTAAAACAAAAATTGGAGTGACTCTCTAGTTTCAGCAAAGATTTAATATGTTATAAAAGATAGAATGATGCTTAATCCAAGACTGAAATGATGGGGATCCAAGCAAAGTGCATAGAGAATGGAAAGGGATGAATTACTTCCTATCTGAGGACCAGATAAACCTGCAGAGGACTCTCCTTCAAGAAGGTGAGAATAAAGAGAAGTCTGAAGGAGAAATGGGATTCCACAGCCAGAGACCAGAAAAGTATAAGCAAAGGGGCAGCATAACTCAAGATTGCAGTGATATGACACGGTGTGCATGTGACAGGCCCCTCACTAAGGAAAGGTGTGTCAGGATGGTGGGGACAGAGCCCAAGGAAGTCTGGAGTGATGATGAGACTGGACAGTCATGAGAGAGTCAGAATGGGGAAGGCCTTAAGTGCCATGCCCCCATGTCCCCTGTATCTTGTGGGTTCCTAAGAGTCAAGTTCAGTTTTGGGGGGTTGGAAATTTGACCTGTATGATAGCTGACTGACCAACGGACCCAACAGTTCTGAGAAGAGATGAGGTTATTCAGCCATAAAAGGGGAAAGAAGTGCTGATACACGCTTTGACTTAAATGCATCTTGAAAACATTATACTAAGTGAAAGAAGCCAGTCACCAAAAGTCCACATATACCTATGATTCCATTCATGAAAGGAGGAGGAGGACAAGGAGAAAGAAGAGAGGGAGGGGGAGGAGGAGGAGAAAAAGAAGACAAGATCAGCCAGGTGGCTACTGCAACAATCCAAGCAAGGCATGGAAGGTTATGAATTAAGACAGTGGCAGCAAGTCAGGGGAAAGGAAAGAAGACAAACCAGAGAGGCTGCAAAGAGAGAACTGTGTGGAGAATGAGGAGGAACAAAGGAAAAAACAGCTCTGAAGCTTCCAATGTGAATGATTCACACAAGAGGACGCGAAGAGAAACCTGGCTGGGAGATGATCAGAAATGTGCTTTTTGTGCAGCCAGGCACATGGCCCCTTCAGGCAATGAGGAAGCAAGCTGAGGGCCTGGAGTTCAGGGCCCTTCTCCTGGCAGTGGTGGTGAGAGACGTCTTTTGTGACTGGTGACAATCACGAATTCCGTTTGGGAGGAGCGATCAGTTCAAAAGTGGTCCTAACTTATGCTTGGAAATATACTCAGGGGAATTTAGGCAAAGAAGGTAAGACTGCAGTGAACAAGGAAAACCAATGGTATAGCTGCACACACAACAGTCTCAGCATTTAGCAGAGTGGAGTACTGCTCCAGCTCCAGATTTCCGTCCCATCACTACTGCTATAAACGTGATGGCTCATACGAAGACGACTCAATAGCTGAAGGGCAGTGGTTATCTCCTCTTACCAACGTGCCTCGTAGGAGTACACATTTCCTTTGCTTGTTTATATCAAAGAAGGCAAGAGCATGACGTAGCAAGGCTTGGTTCACAAAATCAGAGCGTTAAAAAAAAAAGAGGCTATTTGAGGGGCGCCTAGATGCCTTAGTTGGCTAAATATGCACCTCTTGATTTTGGCTCAAGCCATTATCTTGCAGTTGCATGAGTTTGAGCCCCATGTGGGGCTCTGTGTTGACAGAGCTGAGCCTGCTTGGGATTCTCCTTCTCTCTTTGCCTCTTCCCTACATGTACTCTCTCTGTCTCTCTCAAGATAAATAAACTTAAAAAAAAAACAAAAAAGTCATTGAGCAAGCCGGGGTCAACAGAGTCCGCACAAATAAATATATTTTAAAAAAGTGTGTTTTAGACCCCAAAGATGGCTAAAAAATAATCATCATCACGTGCAGAGAAGACCACCTTCAAAAGCCCAGTGGTCACAGTTCCCAAGATTTGCATCCTGGGGCTTGTTGAGCCTCTGGAAAAAAAGGGGTTTTGCATGTCATGATGCCACCAGGATATAAACTCTGACCATTCAGTAAGGCATAAAAAGTTGAGGTCGCTGCAGGGAAGCTATTATGAAACAGTGAGGCTCCCAGTCTCAGGAGAATGGGTCCAAAAAAAGATCTTAACTGGAAGATAAATCTATTTGCACTCCAGCAGGAGAGGGATCTGAGTCCCTCTGTGGAATTTTCCGACAATACGCAGCACGGGTGAGACCCTGCAGAGAAGGGAGTCCAGTCCGGTCTCACTCCCCCACTACCTGAGTCAAGCTCCCCCCATCCCACCCCAAGGCAAGGACTCATTTTTATGTTTCTACCACCAGCCCAGCAGGCGCTCTAGAAATGTTCATGTAAACAAACAAATAAATGATTAAGAAGAGGACAGAAAGAATCCAGTGGGAATTTGAAACTATTAAAGGGTCCTGTGCTCCAGAGAACCTTAGTCTGAAGTCCAGGGGCATCCAGAAGAGATAAAAATCTGCTGCTCTAATCTCAACTATCATTTTAGAGATGTGGGTGCTGGTGCCTTGCCAAAGTCACACACTCCGTGAGTGGCAGAACACGAACCAGCCTCCAGTTCAGTGACCAAGAGACCATACCCGCGGAGGCCAGGAGACAGAAGAGTTCTAGCAACGAGACTAAAATATATGAGGTGTGAATTTGAAAGGAGTGAAACTGACTGATGGTGGCCTAAGAGACTATCTTTCCTGCAGATTCCAGGAGAGATCGGCATCGGAGTTCTCTGCATCCATCTAGGGCGACAGAGACCATGGTGGATTTTAACTATGCAGAGAGTCAGGTTATAACCATGCTCTTTTTTTTTTTTTTTTTTTTTTTTTGCACAACATCAAATGTAAGACAATTAAAATTTTAACAGCAGCTTAACATTTATAAGGTTACAATGTGCCAGGCCTCCCCTTGAGTACATTCTCGGGAGTTATCTTCCCACAGACCTCCAAGGCCAGGTGGGATTAGCCCCATTGTATAGATGAGAAAATCGAGGCTTGACAGAGTAGGTAACCTGCCTAGAGTCATGCAACCAGAAAGGAACAGAACCACCTTGCCTGTCTTTAGGGTCTCCCACAGAGCAAGAGGGAGGGAGCCCTGTGCTATGCAGCAGCCATTCACATCCGAATTAGAACAAAGAGGCACTGCCTACGAAGCGTAACATACCTGTAACATACCCGTAACATATCCCCTCGGGGGGAAGAATCCTTAGCCCGGGTGCAGGGACGCAGTCAGTGCTCAGTTCCCAAGAACTGCATTTTCTGGGGCTTGTCTTCCCAAGCTTTGAATATCTTCACAAATCTCATACAACAAACAAACAAACTGAATGGCTTTCAAATATTTAGGTATTGTTATACTGCTTAACTGAATAGCTACATTATATACACTTTCTTTGGGATGCATGCTACGTTTTGCAAATTTAAAAAAAAAGTTAAAAAAAACAAAAACCAAAACCGTGATCCAGCCCCAAAGGGAAGCCACCGGATCAGCAATGACTAGGGTCATGGCTCAGTATAAACAGGGGAGCACACTGCAAAACTATCCTCCTATATGATCACCTGACACAGACAGCCCCACTCCCCAGAAGGACTGCCCCACCTCCGCAGCAAACACTTCCTGAATTGTTAAGTTTAATATTTTTAATGTTTTTTATTTATTTCTGAGAGAGAGAGACAGTGTGAGCAACAGAGAGTCAGAGAGAGAGGGAGATACAGAATCCGAAGCAGTCTCCAGGCTCTGAGCTGTCAGCACAGAGGCCGACGTGGGGCTTGAACCCACGAACCGTGAGATCATAACCTGAGCCGAAGTCGGACGCTTAACCGGACTGAGCCACTCAGGTGCCCCTGAATTGTGAAGTTTAAAGCTCCAAACTTTGGGGGCAGCTGGGTGGCTCAGTCAGTTAAGTGTCAGACTTTTGATGTCAGCTCAGGTCATGAGCTCATGGTCCGCCAGACTGAACCTCGCTCCAGGCTCTGTACTGACAGGGAGGAACCTGCTTGAGATGTGCTCTCTTCTTGCCCTCTCTGGTCCTCCCCTGCGCTCTGTCTCAAAATAAACAAACATTTAAAAATAAATAAATAAAAGAAAGCTCCAAATTTCTGCTGAATAAATCCTCTTTTCCCTAAGTCTAGGACTTCACTAAGTCAAGGACTCAAGGTTAGAGGTGTAGAGCACAGGCTTTAGGGCCAATTTCAGTTTTATTTTTTTTTTTTTAAATCCCATTTCTGCCACTGACCATGGGGTCCTGGCCCTGTTACTTACACCTCTGAGACTCAGTTTCCTTACCTGTAAAAAAAGGATAAATACCACCTTCCCTATAGTTGTGTAAGGGTTACATGAGATAAGAAAGAGAAAAAGGGGGGGATAGAAAGAGAGAGAGGGAGAGATAAAGGGAGGAAGAGAGAAGGGAAGGGAAGAAGGAAAGGGAGGGAGAGAGTGGGGAAGAGAGGGAAAGAGAGAGAAAGAGAAAGAGAAAGGGGGGGGGCACCTGGGTGGGTGGCTCAGTCAGTCAGTTGAGCTTCCGACTAAATTTCAGCTCAGGTCATGATCCCAGGGTTGTGGGATCAAGCCCTGCATTGGGCTCCATGCTGCTGGTGGAGCCTGCTTAAGAGTCTTTCCTCCCCACCCCCATGTGTTCTCTCTAAAATAAATTAAATTAAAAAAGGAAAGAGACAAATAAAGAAAAGCTCACAGAAGCATTGTTTTTAGTTTGTTACACTATTCTTCCTGCCTGCTCTCAAACCACCCACTTATGCTCCAGGCCCCAGAACATCTTGCCTACCAAGTCTGGATATACATCTCCACCCTCTATGGCCATCCTGGACCCTGAGTGCTTTTCTCAGCTGAGTACCCCAAGCCCACATGCCTCTGCCGCACCTGTGAGACTATCCTGTCTGTAGGTGGGACCTGTCTTACCATTTGAGTATCTACCCCAGCATCCCCACACACCGCTGTGCTCTGATCAGGCCACACAGCTCTCTCTCCCTTCCACCAGGCTCTTGCTGTGGTTTCTGTGGTCTAGTTCTTGCTTCTTCCCTGTCTAGTTCTTTCTCTTGAAATTTCAGTGGCCTTCATCATTCAAGGCTCAACCCTCAGGATGCCCAGGTGGCTCAGTCAGTTGAACATCTGGCTCTTGATTTCGGCTAGGGTCATGATCCCAGGGTTGTGGGATCAAGCCCTGTGTCAGGGCTCCACACTGAGCATGGAGCCTGCTTGGGATTCTCTCTCTCTCTCCCCCTCCCTAACTCATACTCTAAATAAGTAAATAAACAAATAAAATCAACAGTCATTCCACCTCCTCTTCAGCCCTTCTCCATTTACCTTGCCCATTAATGCTCTCTCCCTCTTGGCTCTTGCATACCTTTTTAGCTGTAATTCATATTCATTAAACATTTTCACAAATTACCTTGACAAATTCTTCTAACTTTTCATGAGTATTAGTCTTCTCTCTTCTCATGGGCAAAGCCCTGTCTTTCAGTTGCTTTATAATTGTGGTGGTTAAGAGCATGATCTTAAGTCAGACTGCCAGCCTGAAAATTTCAGGGGTGGCTTTGTGACCTTGAGCAGATGATTTAACCTCTCTGTGGTTCAGAAGATACATGTGATACAGTAAGTTGTTGTGTAAGTATTAGCTATTACTATTAATGTCCTTATCGTCATGGTCACTATCATAGTTTTTAGAACACTAGTTTAGAATAAGACCGCAGCTCTAAAGTATCCAGTAAAAATGTATCCCTTTGCTGCATTTCAGAGGCATCTTTATCTGTCTAAACTAGGAGGCAGCAAACTTTGTGCAAAGGGCTAGACAATAAATATTTTAGCTTTGTGGGCCATAGGTGTCTGCCATAACTGCTCACTTCTGACACTATACCATGAAAGTAGCCACAGACAATACCATACACCAATGAGTGTAGCTGGGTACCAATAAAACTATTTACGGACACCGAAATCTTAATTTCATACAATTTTCACATATCATGAAATGCCACTCCTCTTGATTCTTTTCAACCATTTGAAAAAGTGTAAAAACAAAAAAACACACAAAACATATTTAGCTTGCAAGCTGCATGAAAACAGGCAGCAAGCTGAACTTGGCCACTGGCTGTTGTGTATTGACCCCTGGTGTAAGGTTACACAATGCCTTCCCTGACATCTCAAATCAAGGCCTTTATTCTACCCGGCAGTAAAAGAAAAGTAAAAGAAAACTGTCTTCGGGGTTTTCAGAAGGGGAGTGGGCCCATGGCTGCACTTCCATAAAAGTCGCTGTGGTGGCCACAACCAGACTCCTGGTTCTCCTCCCCTACTGCCCTCCGGAAGCCTACTGCTTCCCAGCCTTCCTGCAGTCAGGCCATGTGATGACTTCTGGGCCATGCTCAAGGGCAAGGGCAGTGTGCTTGCTTCCGAGGAGAAGCATCGAAGGGCCAGGCTCTCCTGCCCCCTGACCTCTGCAGTGGAGGGGGTACTAGGAGCCTCTACAGTCTAGATTGCCGAGCCACCCGTGTGCCTCCCTGGAGTCTTTTCTGGAGCCTTAGAGGGGCTTGTGGCGCTCAAGAGTTAACTTCTGATGAATCAAGTTATGGAGTTTGTGAAGGGGATGGGGCAGGGAGGGAGAGGAGGGGGCAGCGGTTGCTGACAGAGCGGAACCCAGCCTATCCAGTCTAGCCCAACATCTCTGTGCAAATATAAACCAAAGAACAGTGTTTTGGGTAAGAACATGTAACAACATCGAGCAATACCTCGTTTACCTATTCTTTCACCTTAGCTCATTTAGGAAACAAACATCCGGCCTTCTGGACCAGGGATGGGAGGCATTCTAGCACAAGAAACCCTAAACCATCTCTTCCAAAAATGACATTCAATGACAACAAGACTCCGAATGGCCAGGGGGAAGGGTCTCTAACCAGAACAAAGAAGCCCAAGTGCAGGAGTGCCTCCTATCTGCGGGGGGATCCACTCAAAGACTTCCAGCACACCCCTGAAACCACGTGTGGTACTGAACCCTATACAGACTACCATTTTCCCTACTTCCCTACAGGTACACACCTGTGATTAAGTTTAATTTATAAATTAGGCACAGAAAGAGATTAACAACAATAACTAATAGCAGAACGGTTATAACAGACTGTAATAAAAGTTCTGTAAATGTGGTCTCTCTCACACACAAAATACCTTATTCTACTATACTCACACTTGTTGTGATGATGTGAGGTGATAAAACGTCCGTGTAAGAGGATGATGTGAGGGGTAGGAGGGCTCATGGCACTGCGCTGGGCTCCTACTGGCCCTCTGAGGACTCGTCGGAAGGAGGGCCACCTGCTTGCAGACCACAGCTGGCCATGGGTAGCTGAAACCTCACGAAGCAAAACCACGGATAAGAGGGGACTGCTGTCCTTCCAATGTGGTTTGCTTTGACACCGTCCCTGCCCACCATCTATCCATTCTAAGGCAGTACGTTTCCTTCTCCTTGAACTAATGATGGTGGCAAGAACAACAAGAAATCAAGTGGCCTGCCACTCAAGTTGAGCAGGGTGCAGTTCCCAATGCAGAAACCTGGGTCAGAAGTGGGAAAGGTCTACCCTTTAAAAAAAAAAAAAATTCTATAGAATCAGAAGATTGGATTGGTGCCCTGAGCTGTCCTGATCACTCATGGGACTTAAATGCTTAGGTGACCGGCACTCCGTGCCCTGGATTTAACGGACTGTGGAGAAATCCCCCATTCCCCTCCCACCAAATAATAAAGTAAATCTTGCACCATTAGCTGGAGGGTGTGCCTGCTGGGGCATGTTTGTAAATGAGTATTTAATATTTTCAAGTGAAGGATTTTTTTTTTAGTGTTTCCTGATGGCTAGGGAAGCACACCGGAGTCCGTATTATGAGGGGCCGCTCTGTTCGGACTGGGGCCTTTTTCTAAACCGGAGTGAAAAGGAGGCTGACAGACAGACTAATCGGCCCAGCACTGTCATTTAACCCTCCTTTCAAAACAGCAACCGCCCAAGGCAACCAGAAGCCGCCTACCAAGGACCCACAGCAGGCCAGGAGGCGGTTACGAGAGAGTCAGGTCTCCAGAATCTCGAGCTACTGAGCAACCCCAACCTTCACTGGAGCTCCCCTCCTGGGAAGCGTCCGAATGACCTGGGCAGCCTGGCTCTGAAGGAGGTCCCATCCAGGCCTTCCTCATCCTCTGGAGAAAATTTCTCATAGAGAGAACCTCGAATGAGAGAAGTATGACCTGATCTGGACACTCCACAGACACAGAAATTCCAAACTTTTTCTTCAAGTCTAACTTAAGTCCTCCCAGGCAACGTCACCCATTTCTTCTCGGTCTACGCCAGAGCTGAGGAAGGAACCGTGTTCCACCTGTTTGCAGGTGTGAAGGGAAAAAAGCATATTGTGTGGCTGATCTTTGGTATCTGATGAAATATGGCCGATTGCAATCTCTGTGAAACATGGAGGAAACCAAAACGGCACTTAGGTCCTCACTACCTGGTGAGGACATCAGCGAACAGGCTCCCTCACATGGCGCTCACATTCTCAAGAGACAGTGGCGGGAAAGCACGAACCCTCAGTCGCTGGCTCCAATGCAAACAGGAGCTCAAAACTTCTCTCACCTGTGGCCCACGGCCTGGCCACACAACTGCTTCCCCTGCAACGTGTTGAGCACCACACTCTCGTTACTTTTATTTTCCTAGAACTGAATTCTTGTAGCTCACGGACCTTCCGGAAGGTCTGGCCCAGCCTCTGGGCTCCGTGGAGACCACACCCACCTAACCCGGCAGATGTGAGGACGGGGAACACGCGGACAGAGAATGAAGACAGATGTCGCTACAGCCTGCCAAGTTCTCTGGGGGCCCAAACCATCTGGACATGGAGCAGCCCCACCACACTGGAAAGCTTCCTGGTGCTGGAGGTTCTAGAGCCCTACAGGATTGAGGAATGCCTTTAGATCACACATAACCCCCAAAATAAAATAAATAAATGGAAACGCCGCAGAAGCCCAGGCCTGGTGAATTTTTCTTTAAAAACATTACATGGCTTCCAAACTGCATGTGCTCCCAGCTCTGCTTTGGCACAACCCCACGTGTTTGCACCTGCCACCTCCTCTCTCTCTCTCCTCCACCGCTGCCCTTACCTCATGCACCAAGTTAGGATCACAGAATCCTCTTTTGAGAGAGTCTAAAGACCCTAACAAAGAGGAGGCTGAAAAAGCAGGATTTGTCTCTCACAATCCAGCTGCTGCCAATCACGGACACGTACCTTCATCAGCTTCATCCAAAAGCACCCCTATGATAACCTAAGTGCACAAGCAGTGGTATTAGTGATGTACACAGCACAGCCTCTACTCACCTACCACTGGCCGGGCTCCGAACCCCGACTCAAGTGCCATACACTCCAGGAAGCTTCTCTGCTATCCCAGCTGAAATGATTCCAGCCTCCTCTGAATTTCTACAGTGCTTGTTGTCTTGTTTTGGAGAAAGTGTATATGTAGGGGTGTGTGTGTGTGTGTGTGTGTGTGTGTGTGTGTGTGTGTGTGTAAGGTGGTTGGGTCGTCTTCTTCTGTGAAGCTACCAGTTCCTAGAAGTCAGAGGCAATGCCCTTTACATTTTTCAGCCCCCACAATGCCTAAGCACAGGACTGTGAAAATAATAATTACTTGGTCAACATTTGTAGCATGAAGGGATGGATGAATAATGGATGTATAGACCCTGACTCTGCCTTCTGGGAAAGTAGGTCTAAAGCAAAGAGAATTTGCTGTTGCTCGCAAAACTGAAATAACAGTCTAGAAATAGGAGTGCACCCTACCTTTTTCACTAGCCAGTTCCATGAATTTAGGCAAAACTCTTTATGCCTCGGTACCTCAGTTTCCCTAGCTCTCAAATGGAGATGTCAGCTGCTTCATGGGGATCAATTAAGATAATGCATTTCCTTATACTTTTTTTTAAAGGAACTTGTTTTTTTAATGTTTATTTTTGAGAGAGAAAGAGCGCGTGCGCGCTGGTGCAAGAGAAGCAGAGAGAGAGAGAGAGACAGACAGAGACAGAGGATCTGAAGTAGACTCTGTGCTGAGAGCAGAGAGCCCAAGGTGGGGCTCAAACTCCCGAACCGTGAGATCATGACCTGAGCCAAAGTTGGATACTTAAGCAACTGAGCCACCCAGGCACCTCACTTCCTTACACTTCTGAAAGTCTAACTAACAAAATAAATATAAGGCAAAGAGTTCACAAAGCGGAAAAAAAGCCAATATACGGTATTGCTACATGTGGAGGAAAATGCAGTATAGAAGAGCAACCAAGAACAAGTGAATCACTAGGGATAATTACCCACAAGTCCAAAGCCTGATTCCTATCTGTACAGCCTGTGACTCAATTTCCTCGCTCTGTAAAATGAGGATCTTAACCACATTGCTGTAGGCACTATAGGCCTTCATGTATGTAAAGTGCTTACTTAACATGGTCCTTGACACTGGATAAGCACTCGATGAATGTTAGTTGACATTATTATTCCTTTTTAAATCAGCATTATCATTTTTTATATCATTAACACATAGTAGGATTCCAGAAATGTTTCTAGAAGTGACGCAAACACTACGAAGTCAATTACTTCCATCCTCTTCGTATGCAGATAACGTTACCCAGAACAGGACAGCCAATATATTTGGTCACCTTGTTCCTACCAAATCTCCCTGCTGACAGAGGAGAAGAGAACCCTCACAGGGGATACCAGCAAAGGAAGCCGCATTTCAAGCCCAAACATTCACAATACAACTATAAGGTTGGCCTCTGGGCCAAAATGGGCCAATAGATCTGCACCTAATGAAAGAGGGAATCAAAGGACCTAACACTATCCAGGCAGACATAAATGGCAAAACTTCTGCATCCTTGTAATACCAATTACAGTCGCCAGCATAACACTGAGCTCCTGTTGAAACGCATGGTGAGATCCTCAAGGCAGATTTTTAAAGGCACATCTCCCTGCGTGTCCCCGAGGGACTGAGCGGGGCTGAGCAGAGAAGCATTCTGTATTAAAGTGATGTCTCATCCTGAGAGACAGCCAGGCACCCACTCAGCCCCAGCCAGGGCATGGAAGGATGCTGAGGGACTTCCAAAGCCGAGCCCAGGGCCTCTACTCTCCCAGCAGGGCCAGGGTCCTCCTTGGAGGCCGCACCCAACTTACAGGCCCAGCTGGGCTCTGTTGAGGGACAAAGGGGTGGCTCTGGGTGCTGACTGGGCCTGGCATTCCCAGTGACAACAGATTCTGCTAATGCCTTTCCAATGCTGAAGAACAGGAACGTGGCCTGAGAAAGCAGGAACAGCACTGCAGTGCCTCTACCTTGGAGGGGGGCCTTCAGCACAAAGGCTACAGATAGGAGGGAGCAAGACCAAATCTGAGAAGACACTACAGGCTGGGGGCGGGGGTCACTGAAGCTTATCACTACTCATGACCTCACAGTTTGTAAGAGTTAAGCTCACAAGAACTAAGCTCCTCCCTCTCCTTTCGCAAAGTACCTTTTCAAGACCGACTAAAGGGCCCTCTTGCCTAGAGGAAGAGGGCTGGGCTGGACTAATCCTGCCTGAGTTTAACCTAGGGTAGGGAGTTCTGGAAAGCTGGATGTGAGCTACAGCCAGGATAGCACTGCATGTATTAAACTGCCCACTACCTACCCCGACTCTGGAAATCACCCTCCCATCTAGAGATCACTTCCCGGGGTCTGCCATGGGCTGCTGGGGGGGACACACGGCAAGAAGGCAGCTCGCATCCCTGCAGGAAGCTCTCCCAAACTCTCCTCCTCCCACCCTCTGCTGTCAAGGAGAGAGGCACCATTCCCAGCCCAGAGATCCATCTCCTGTAAGCTGCACAAACCGACCCCTCGGAGAGTGCCAGATCCCTGTCCCTGCCGTGGCAAAGTTTCCCAGGCAAAATCTCCAGTTTCTCAACCAGATAAAAAAGCCAATTCACCCACCCACCCACCCGAAGAGGAAAGGGAGAGGTGAGGGTTTTGTTTTTAAAATGGAAGGTAAAAATATTCTGACTGCTTCTGCGGCTACCAGACAGCTAGCTCACACCCCAAGCAAGAGGAGGCTCTAATATCCCAGCATCAGGCCCAGAAAGAGGGGTCTCCAAAGCCCCAAGGGGTGTGTGTGTGTGTGTGTGTGTGTGTGTGTGTGTGTGTGTAGTGGGCACGGTGGAGGGGCCACCCCACTCTCCCACTCTCCTTTGGACGCCAGGCAAGCCAGAGGCTGGGGCCTGGTCCTCCTGACTTCTCAGAGAGAAGCCTCGAAGAAATCAGAGCCTGCCCACTGGGATGAGGGTGCCCTATAGAGCGGGGCGAACAAGGCCCCTGGGGCTGGCTGTTGGGCTGGGGAGAGAGCCACTGCGCCCACTACCAGCCCCACGTGGCCCATGGGACCCTTCTTTACCACGTTCCCTCAGCATGCACCACCCACCAGGCCTCTCAAAGTTGGAGCCTCTTTCCAGCTGCACTTGGATTCTCCCCACAGCCCCCCAACTTCCACCAACCCCCTCCCCCCAGGGGAGGATGCTGGCAGAAAATAACTGCAGCGGGGCAGAAGCTGGGATGGGCCAGAGAGGGCGACCCAACTTTGTAGGGTGTGCAGGCCCCCTCCTGACCCCTCGAGAGCTGTGGGGGGTGGGGCAGGCCTGTGTGAAGGAGACCTCTTGAGGATGCTCAGGTGCTGAGGGGACCACGGGTTGAAGAATGATGACAAGGAGGAAGGGGCCAAATCCCTCTCCTCTACTTACCACGACAGCTTGAATCCTTTCATTAGTACAGGCACGGCAAGCCACTGACCGTGTCCTTAGCATCCCCGTGACAGCTCCGGAGGTCCCAGGACATATTTGAAAAGATGACGAAGTCCCCAAAGAACAGAAGCCCATGTAATGTGACTTGAACACAGAGAGAGAAAGAGAGAGAGAGAGAGCGCGAGAGCTGGTGCCAGCAAGAAGAACCGCTGCTGGTTGGGCTCAGAGGCCAAGGGCAGCCTCTGCAAATCCAGCCCCTGGGGCTGGAGCCGCTTGCCCGAGCCCTTGCGGCCACTGCCAGCTTCTGATGGGGACGGGCAATGCCGGCGAGGCTGCAAAACAAGCCCGGAGTGGCTTTCAACAGGCAGGCCGGGGGCCACCCGCCCACCCTCGCCTCCCGCAGGCTCAGAGCAGCCTGGGGGGCAAAGGACCCAAGGAGAGCCCAGCAGGAGAGCAAGAACGGAGCAGAACCTGCACCTCTCTTCCCCCAGGCGGCAGCTCCCGCAGCTCCATATAATCTCCTCATCAATGCAGTACCCAAGCAAAGCACTGCCAGCCACTTCCGCCCATTTAAAGACACAGCACATGTTTTGTCCCGGGATGGGACAGAAAGTCAGGGAGAGGGTGAGCGAGCAAGGTGATGCCCGAGAAGGAAGAGGAGAGGGGGTAGGAAGAGCGCAAGTGGAGCACTTCCACAAGCATCCATCCAAGGTGTTAAAAAATGCCACACCCCAGGGGGAGGGGCGTGCAGACCCCAGGCCTTCTGCAAACCTCTGGCATCCCAAGCAGCATCCCGAGCGGAGCAGACCTGAAAGCCTGCCACCTCCCCCTCCTCCCAGGGTTAGTGCTTAGAGGCCCAACGGCGAGCTGCTCAAGACCACCTTAAATAGAATCCTCACCCTTTCCCCAGCAAGGCGGGGCGAGCCAGCGGTGAGATCCCAACCAGTTCACAGCACAGGGAACACACAGTGCTTGTCCCCTGCTGGGTAAAGTGCCCGGCCCCAGGGCCACCACTTCAGGGGTGCGCAGTGAGGCAGCAACTTATGGTGGCCCAGTAGCGCCCCCAGTCACCTGGGGCCTGGAATCCATTTAAGGTGGTCACGAGGGCCTGGTGTTGGATCTCAACTGACATTTTATCACCAATACCAGGCTATAGGCGATTCAGACCAGGCATGGCATCAAAGAGAGGAGGCACTGAGATTTTCAACTCCAACTAGAACATAGAATTTGCTCTTAAAAATCCTCCAGCATGGGCCCACTGTGCTCCAGCCCTAACAGCTTCCAAGGCTGTGTGACTCTTTTTATTTTTTTGGCCTCCCCTAGATTGCGGGCTATCTGGGTCAGTAATGCAGATGGGTGAGAGCAAACAAAGAGGAGATTAATTATGAAATAGCAACCTCCAACTGAACCATACTAAGCCTTTATCCTGAAACTTGCCTCGAAGCAATCCACAGACATCCATATGTGTTGTGTGCACATCATGTATACTGACCCCTTGAAGCAACAGCCTCAAGAAAAATCAGAGTGCCAGATCCTCCCACTGGTAATGCTCGCTGTACTTATAACTACTTAGTACCTGCCTTCCTCTTCTAATTTTTTAAATTTTTTAAATTTTTAAAAATTTTATTAAAAATTTTTATTAAAATTTAAAAATTTTATTTCTGAGAGAGAGAGACAGCATGAGGAGGGCAGAGTCAGAGAGAAGGGGAGATACAGAATCTGAAACAGGCTCCAGGCTCTGAGCTGGCTGTCAGCACAGAGCCTGACGCGGGGCTCGAAGCCACAAACCGTGAGATCGTGACATGAGCCAAAGTTGGAAGCTTAACTGACTGAGCCACCCAGGCCCTCCCCGCTTCCTCTTTTCAGATGGTAAACTCTAGGTGGGCAGGGGCTGTGTATGTGTTGAGCTCTATCCCCTCACTGATCTAGGAGGGCTTATGCATACTAGATACTGTTAGCAAGTGTTTAATTGAAGTGGCCTCATTCGAACCCAACTAAACCACTGCAGTCTCTCTCCAGGGTCCAGAAGATCCAGCAAAAACACCCTTTAAGGGATCCTGAGCTCTTAGAGATGTCCTCTCCAAGCAGCCCTGGCCTATGGAATACCCCTCCATCCACAGACCCCAGCCAAACAGCATGGAAATGCTCTCGAGACCTCAGAATATATCTTTAGTTACATATCCAGGCCATTCTTTCAACTTAGGTACTGTAGGGCTGCAGAAGGTCTCCTTTACAACGTAGGTAATTCACTCCACGGCCTTCCGGGACCTGGGATGCCACCCCTAGGCAAATGGCACTGAGAATACACTAGGTAGATGAGAATACTCTCATCCTGTCCCCTCCAGTATACGCATATGATGGGAGGAACATGAAAAGGAGAGCCTAGTTGGCTGGGGACAATCAACCACCTCAAATTCCCCTTGGCTCTTTCCTGTTTCTGTAACCTGAGTTCTTTTACAGAGCTCGGGAACCTGGGTCCATTTTTGTGGTCCATAAGAAAATCTCAAAATATGACTCAAAGGGGGCTTTAAAGAGCCATGGGATTGCTATCCTTCCTTGAAATATATCAAAGACTAAGGCCAAGCAAAGTGAAGAGGCCTTCATCGTTTCATGTATTTTCCCTCTTTGGTCTTCTCCTAGAGGGCAGGCCGGTTTGCATGGTTCGCAAAGTTTCCTGACCGGTAAGGTGTCAGCACTGACAACATTCTAGATTACTGTGGGGGTGAATACACAGGTTAATGATCAGGCAGGTGCTTTCAATTCTCCTGCTTCTGCCTGACGCTCTAATCTGGCTGCTCCTTGAGATCTGTATTTTAGGCAGGGTAAGAATGTTTACGAAAAAAACCAAAAGGCCAAAGAGTTCCATTTCTGGCAATATGGCAGACTAGATATCCTGATGGACCTTCCGGCTAAAAACAACTACAAATGCTGGATGAAAGAAAATATTTAGAAAGAAAAAGAGAGAGAGAGAGAGGAAGTTTTAAAAATGCTTGATGGGCTATCAAAACAAGAAGACAAATTTAGAGACCACAAATTCAGTGAGGGCAGAAACCCAGAAAATTAAGGAAAGCCTTATGGATATGTTTTCTAGAGAAGGTCCTTGTTGAACCTGCAAAACCGGGCCTGGTTTTCTGGACCTCACAGACCATGGTCGGTCGGCAGAGACAACGGCACAGACCTACTAGTGGGAGGAGGAGAGAGGAGGTCACTTCATAGAGAAGTAGGAAGTCCTGCTGGCTTACCCTAAGCCTACCAGTGAGCCTCCAAGAAACTCCCATGTGCTGCTGAGGAACTCAAAGACAGGCCTGTCTTCAACCTTGGCAGAGACCAAACAATCTCCCCTGATAAATCATAATTACCAACTGAGCCTCACACAGACGGCTGCCTGAGGATTTCCTAAACAATTCACATACACACACCACCCCCCCCAATGTCCAGAAAGGAGAAGGCGGATGGACTCCACCACAGTAAAATGGAGCACATCCGATCCTCAAAATGGATCATAAAGAGGGAGAAAAGGCCAGGCTTTCCTGGGAGAAGATAACTGCAACAAATGTAGCTGAAAAAGAAATTTTGGTTCACAGAATTTATAAATAAATACATCTACAAATCAATAGGAAAGAGAAAAAACACTTAGAAAAAGAGACAAGGGATTTGAATAAGCACTTTCACAAGAGGAAGTGATCAATCAATACATATATAAAAAGGTGCTCAACCTCATTAGCACTCAGGAAAATATAAGTTTAAAATGCCAATGAGATGCTAACTTCATACCTATCTGATCTAGCAAAAGTTAAAAAGTCTACTAATATAAAGGCTAGAAAGGAGCCAATAGAGGGGAGTCTGGGTGGCTAGTTGGTTAGGCGTCAGACTTTGGCTCAGGTCATGATCTTGTGGTTTGTGAGTTCCAGCCCCGGTAGGGCTCTGTGCTGACAGCTCAGAGCCTGGAGCCTGCTTCAGATTCAGTGTCTCCCTCTCTCTCTGCCCCTCCCCTGTTCATGCTCTGTCTCTCAGTCTCTTTCTCTCTCGCTCTCAAAAATAAATAAACATTAAAAAAAAGAAATAAAGAAAGGAGCCTGTGGACATGTATATAGTGGTTCAACTCCGTAAGCAAACCATTTGGTACTATGTAGTAAAGTTGAAGAAATGCATCCCCTGACACCTAATGGTCCCATTCTACCATCTGAAGAAGCTCCCATTAAGAAATGTGTAAGAGGTGGGGTGCCTGGGTGGCTCAGTCGGTTAAGCATCCAACTTTGGCTCAAGTCATGATCTCATGGTTCGTGGGTTCGAGCCCCGCATTGGGCTCTGTGCTGACAGCTCAGAGCCTGGAGCCTGTTTCAGATTCTGTGTTCCCTCTCTCTGACCCTCCCCTGCTCCTGTTCTCTCTCTCTCTCTCAGAAATAAATACAACATTAAAAAAAGATTAAAAAAGAAAAAAGAAATGTGCAAGAGAAACTTCACACAGCACTCTGTGTGATAACATGGCTTGTGGAAACAAACCCCCAAACCTGGAAACCAATGTCTATCAACAGCAGAAAGGATGGACAGCTAGGATTTTCTTAAGGTGTGAACAGTACGTAACATTCAGAAAAATTATAAATTCCTATCACATGCAACCAAGTGGATGCATCTCAGAAATGATGTTGAGCACAGAAAGCAAATCAATGAAGAAAGCACAGCTTATGGTTCTATGCATGTACAGCCACAGAACAAACACATAACAAGATACTTCACGTTCATGTATAGAAAGGTACTCAGCCTCATCAGTACTCAGAGTATCCAGATACCCTCTATCTGTATAGATAGTCTATATCCATAAAATGGAAAATCAAGGAAGTGGCAGACTCCACACTCTAAAAGGCAGTCACCTCGAAGTGAGGAAGACAATGGAATCCGCAGGACAGGCAAGAAGTACACTGTCTGTTGTTTCTTCTTTCTGTACACTTTATAAATTTTTTATATATAATCTTTGTATCTGTTCAGTATTTAGCAAAAAACATTTAACAATAAACACCATAATTAGAAACACCTGACACCAATCTTCTCCTTCCAATTTTTGTGAACAGAATGGATGGGAGGGGAGGGCAGTGGTGGGGAATGGCTGACTGTGTTATCTACGTTTCCAACGATTTGTGTTATCTACGTTTTCAAAAATCCAAGTTCAAAAAACTGGCCTTCCCTGGCTCATGGATATTCCGATGTCTGTTGTGATTATAAGGCCTGATTAACAGAAAGTTGAGCTGTATTGCTCCAAACCTCGTGCTACCATGGTTTCTTCCAAACTTTACTGCGTTTGGAATGCAGGTTGGAAAAACAAAATCAAAAAGGGGCTTTGATTTTAGCTGCTTTGACTTGTCTCCTGGTCTCCTAGCCAAGCCTTAAGGTCTCACCACATTGGTACTGTTCCTTCTCCAAGCCAACAAGGAAGTGAGGGATTGATGCTTCTCGCCTCCTCTGTAAGTAGGGGCTGGGCTGGCAGGAGGTCCTCAACCAGAGCAAACGGCTCTGCAGACACCCAAGGCCTCGCCAAGGGAAACCTGGAGGCCGCGGCCCACCGAGCCCACCACAGAATTCAGCTCCCCTGACTGCCACCCCTCAGCGGCTCTTTCCACCACCAGAAGCTCACGCCAACTCATGACCTTGGGAATTCGCTGGGAGCCTACATGGGGCAGAAGACAGGCAGTGGACATGATCCCCGAGGCTCCCCTTCTATCCGGAGTTGCTGGACTCTGCTCGCCTCCCGAGGAAGGAGAGCCGCAGGGCCAGGGCAGTGCTGCAGGCCTCCAGGAGCTGGCGAAACTGGGGCAGAGCCATGCCGCAGTCACACGTTGGGGAATCAAAGCTCCGAGCTCAGGCAGGGGAGTCGTCAGGCACTGAGAGTGTTATATTTAAGGAGCGTTTTGGAGGTCAGGAAGCTGGTGAGAGGAGCAGCGGGGGAGGAGCGGCGTCCTAAACACTGCATTTCAACAAGCCTCCTCATCCTCCAGCCAGAATCCTCTTCCAAATCCCAAACTGCAGTCAATAGAGCCTGTGTGAGGGGGACGGCAGATGGCCAGAGCGGCACCGATCAGGTGCTCCCCACCACTTTCCTGTCCCCACCCCCCACCCCCGCCACCACTATTAGTCACTGGCTCTGGGGTGACAGTGTGGGCTGCAGGCATTGGCCTTGCCTTCTGGTCTGTTCATCTGTGTCAGCTCCCAGACAGGAGCTTCCCGAGCCCGCCCTGCTCCTCCCCTCCTGTGTGGGAACCCGTGTGCACACCCCTGCCCTCCAGCCCCACCAGTCCACTGTAGGGAGGGGAGAGGCAGGGAGGGGGCCCAGGCCACAGAGGAGCAGAGGTTGAGAGGTGTGTGTGGGAAGCGAGCGGGGGCTTGGGGTTCATTTCAGACATGCTTCCTTTGGCCTCTGTGACCCCAGGCATTGACTTGGGGTGCTGGAGCAGAAGCAGAAAATCAAAATCAAAAATGGACAGACCCACCTCCCCCAATCCTTCTTTGTCCCTCCTTCACAATCTGCTGATCCAGAATGTTCCTTTCGGGCCACCAACAGGATGGGCAAGGGCAGAGCCCAGCTCCAACCAGCTTCGTCCTGCCCCCAGCTGCTTCACCAGCACAGCCGACTAGAGAGGGAGGAAGACACTGAGGCCCAGGGAGGTCTACTTCTCTTGTTACTGCTGGCGGCTCTTCCTAGCCACAAGATGGGGGGGGGGGGGTGCTGTGGTTGGTAAAATCGGGAGAAGTGAAAGGTGAAGTCCAGTGCCGGCAGCACAAACCCCCTGACCTCTTGCTAGCCTCGGAGCCTCTCCTCAGCCACGCCTGGATGAGATCACCTCTCCTGCTCACCTCAGTGGCAGTGCCCGGCTAACCTAGGTCTCTCCCTCTGTCGAGGCAGCTCTGGACATCCCTTCCCCCTGAAGGCTTCCTGGCTTCTCCATGACGGCTGGCAATGGAAACCCCAAAGAGGACCCCCTTGCTCTTTCCTACAACTCTATCCCTTCGTCTCCAAAATCTCTCCCCGGCTTCCTGACCACCTGTCCACCTGCCTCGGTGCTGGCTTTCTTCCTGTCTTTTTCACTAGTGTGTTCTTGATCACAATGGTCTCTGCTGCTAGAAGGCAGGGTGGCCCCCTGGGGGTAAAGCCCTCCTGTCAGGAAAGAGGCACACACCTTGGAAAACCCCCACCAACCAGGAGTGGGGACCTCACCTGACTTCCCTCATTCTAATTACATGCATAACAAAAGAAAACATCTCTCCTGCCAGATGGCAGATTTCTAATTACCCACCCTGATCCTCCCGGTTTATCCTCAGGAGAAATTCAGGGTGACTGATGGCATCAGGGACCCAGAAGGGAGCTTAGAGACTCAGGTTCTCTCGGGGAGGGAGCGCCCATACGCCCACGGCCAGCTGCTCCTGCTGTCTTCTCACCAAATGGAGACTTCTTTCTCCTCTAAGTTACACTTGAGAAGGACTGTTAACAAACTGATGAACTCAATTTTAACAGTGAAAGACTCCTGGCCAAGGACATAATACTGCTGGCAGAGAAACTGCTCGGTGGTATGACAGGCCTTGGGAAAGCCACATTCTTAACTGACGCGGGCCGGACACCAACCCTGGAGGCATGGACTGCAGTTTCTCACGCATAACGACTCTGGAAGTAGAAGGGAGTTCAAATCCACACTTAATAGCTATGTGACCTTGAGCAAGGTACTTAATTTCTCTAAGCCCCAGCTCCATCTACACAAAGGTGATAATGACAACAACCCGCACAGCTAGTAGGTGTCAATGACACAACACATGACGCAACATCAAGTGCCCAGTACATTTTAACCATTATCATGATTATTCCCAACCGATGTGCACAGACAGCCGCCACTACCTTTTTCTGCAGGGACTACAGGCTCCATTTCTGTGCTTCCTTATCTACTTCTTCTTTACATAAACAAAAGTTTCTGATTGTTTTCTATTTTGTTGGGGGATGTTTTTATATTCCTACTTTGTGATACTTCTGTCATATCAGTCAGCCATTTATTTATTCAAAAATAACCATACTTATTGAGTCCCTACTATGTTCAGGACCCAGACAAATCATGATGGTTTTGTGTGTGTGTGTGTGTGTGTGTGTGTGTGTGTGTGTGTGCTTTAAATTTTGTTTAATGTTTTATTTATTTTTGAGAGAGAAAGAGACAATGTGAGCAAGGGAGGGTCAGAGAGAGAGGGAGACACAGTATCCCAAGACAGGCTCCAGGCTCTGAGCTGTCAGCACAGAGCCAGACGCGGGGCTTGAACCCACGAACTGTGTGATCATGACCCAAGCTGAAGTCCGACGCTTAACTGACTGAGCCACCCAGGTGCCCCCTCATGATGTTATTTCAATAATAAATCAAACATCCTCCTTGATCTCCAGAAGTTTATAATCTAATAAGGAAGGTGAGACATGGACATTAAGTAGTTATATTAAGTAATTCTAACATAAAGTTTAAAGTGGTAAGTCCTATAAGAGAGGCACAGGTAATCAGGACACAGTACTTCTGTTTACCAAAATGAACATATGTTGGTAATCATTATGCCAATTTTTCAATTAATAAGTAATGATGAATATTCTCAGCCAACCTATGTTAAGTCTGTCTACGATAATTATTTCTTGATCAGTCTGGTCTTACCACCAAAGAGTTAGCCAGAAAAAGGATCCAATATTTGTTACCATCCCTTATGGAGACAAGAACTTCCTATTTGCATGACAGGTATCCAGAAATAGTGCCTTCAGAACATATTGCTATTATCACTGCCAATAAAGACAGGTTTATTTGGACAGAGCAGCCTGCATCTAATGGACTGGAATCTGAAATTTCATTTCCTACCATTAGGACATTTTCTCATCAGAGCCTTAAGGCTGGGGGAAAAATGTGGAAGATGTTTCAGGCCCCTCTACCTACTATATTCTCACAACTGACGTGAGATGGCATAATCATGAGTAAACCTCCAAAGAGCTCAGGTTCCATGTGTTTCATGACTACTCGGTAAATGCACCTGTGCCCTTCCATACTCAGCCACCAGCTACATCTCATGGTTCAAGGGCACCATGAGGAAGTATTTATAAGATCTGTGGACAACTGACAAAAATAAGGGCAACATGGTTAAGTTTTCAAGAAACTAAATATACTGAATGTTTAGTTTTGGATAACATGTCCTTTTAAATTGGTATTAAGGAGCGCCTGGTGGCTCAGTGGGGTAAGCATCTAACTCTTGATTTCGGCTCAGGTCATGACCTCACAGTTCATGAGATCAAGCCCCGTGTTGGGCTCGTGCTGACAGCTCAGAGCCTGGAGCCTGCTTGGGATTCTCTGTTTCCTTCTTCCTCTGCCCCCTCCCCTACTTGTGTTTTCTCTGCCCCTCCCCTACTTGTGTTTTCTCTCTCTCAAAATAAATACACACACACACAAAAATATGTGTTAAAATACTCTTTAAACAGTGGCGGTGGACGTTTTCTATTTTAGTTTTGTTACCTTCCATAGGTAATATAAACATGTGGCAATTCTCTGTCAGTCCACCACTTTTTTCAGCTTCTCTATCAGATGCACAAGTTCAGACCCCCCTATGAGGAAGGGCTGCTGAGTTCTGAGACCTCACATTCCACTCTAAGGAGAGGCAATGCCTCCTAAGTGCTGGGAAGGGGGATCTGAAAGCCTTCTTCAGTCAACTCCCTTGTCTTTAGGTAGTCACCTGCATACCAGAGGTTCCTAATGGGGCGGGGGGCGGGGGGGGAGGCTAGTGGCATATAAGTGGCATATCACATTATATTAGTTTCAGGTGTAGAACATAATGCTTCATTACTTGTACACATTGTGAAATGATCACAAAAAGTCCTGTCAACATCCATCCCCAAGCACAGTGTAAGACTTTTTTCTTAGGATGACCCAAGCTACTCTTGAACGCTTTAACAAAGCATTGGAGATATGACTGTGCCTCCCGCATATACAGGTCAACTACTGCTACTTCCCCAACCTCAGACACCGATTTCCAATTGTTCTGGAACACTGTCACCTAGATGTCCCAAGGGCACCCCAAAGCCAGCCTGAATAAATGCAGCTTCTCCATGCCCCTCTATACCTCCTGCATGCTTCAGTGAATGGTACCAGCCACCAAGTCACCCAGTCAGACACCTGGAATTCACCCTATACTCCTCTTCTACCTTCCACTGAACTAGATACAAAGGCCTGTCCATTCCAACTCCCTGAATGACTCCAAGTTTGTTTCTTGCTTTTAGTTTTAAATCTGTCTTTCAATTCTCATTGCTACATATGGCGTTGTGCCTACCTCTCCTTTATTTGTTTGTTCATTTACCAAATACTTATTGAGCACCTATTACACTACTTCATAACATATGGAGAAGGGGGTGTGGCTTAAAAAGCAAAATCACACTATCCCTGCCCTTAAAAAAAAAAAAAAAAAGCTCACAGTCCAGTTGGGGTAGACAGACACGTAAAAAACAAACAAACAAAGTCTCCAAGATGGCACAAAATGAGGAAATGATCAATTATCTGTCTACCTTGTAGCCAGAGAGTACTTTTACTTATTTTTTTTTAAGTTTGAGAGAGAGAGAGAGAGAGAGTGAGTGCAGGCAAGGGGCAGAGAGAGTGGCGGGGGGGGGGGG